>NC_058406.1:116481225-116574710 GCF_002201575.2 Neomonachus schauinslandi | reverse complement strand
GAGAGAGGGAACACAAGCAGGGGGAGTGGGAGAGGGAGAAGCAGGCTTCCCGCGGAGCAGGGAGCCTGATGCGGGGCTCGATCCCAGGGGATCATGACCTGAGCTGAAGGCAGACGCTTAACGACTGCGCCACCCAGGCCCCCTCTTGCTGTTGCTTTAATCATAATTTAATTAAATTATGTAATTTAATAAACTCTATGAAACATGATTTTGATTATTTTTACAGCCTTTTTTCCTTCAGTTTTTTTTTTTACATATTTAGTATTTTCTTTCATCTGACATCATTTTCCCCTATGCCTTCAAATTTTTCTTTCATGAGGATATATTGGGAACACGATTGCCTTAAAAAGTACTCTCACTGTGTATGGAATCTTAGACTGATAATGATTCTCTTCTATCCTTGTGAAGATTTTATTATTCCATAATACCCTGATTTTCATTATTGCTTTTGAGAATTCTACTGCTTCACTGTCTTTTCTTAGAAAGTAATCTGCCTTTATTCTCTGACTAGTTTTAAGGTCTTCTCTTGCCTTTGATATCCTGCGGCTTCCTTGTGATGTGTGTGGGTCTTTAAATTTATTTGTGAATTTAATATTTCTATTCTACATCAGTCCTGGGAAATTTTCAGCCATTCATGTTTTTCAGATATTGACTCTACCCCATCCTTGCTCCCTTGTCATTCTGTAATTCTGATAAGACATATGCTAGACTTTCTTTCATATTTTCTTGCCCCTTTATATTATTTTCTGATTAATTTGTTTATGTCGATTTCTCACTTCATAATTCTCTTTTCAGCTCGATGTGATCAGAAATTAAAGCTGATCTCCTGAGGCTTTCATTGCAATTATTTATTATTTCTAGTTTTATTTGGTTCTTTCTCAAATCTGTTTGGGCTGCCTTTTGAGTTGCTTGCTCTTTTTCCATATATCTCATCCTTTTGTTCCTTTGACAGTTTGCTAATTCCAACACATTTAAGTCTTTTGAGGTCTGTTTCTATCGTCTGTAGTTGCTGCTGGCTCTTGGTTTTGATGCCATGTTCCATTTTGCTTTTTTGGCTTTTAGCATATGAGCTGATGCTCATTAGAACTTTATGAGGATTCTATCAGATGTGGTCCAAGGGAGGTCCAAGGAAGGGATTCTTCTAAGGATGATTTGCATTTGCTTCTACCAAGCATCTTGGGCCATTACAATCTAGAACCACTCCTGGCTTGATGTTTTTCAGGTCACTCAAGTAGTATGTTCAGGGTATGAATCCTTAACAAATGCTGGTTTCCGTTGGTGAATTATCACAAAAGATATTTTCCACTCCACACTCAGTATTTTCCTTGCAGGTTCTGAGAGGGTGCATACAGGGGAAGTAGTTTTATCCCAGCATAGCCCTAAGAGTCTAATTCTTTTCTGTCCTGGCTTTGATAGGAACCCTCCCATTAAGCACCCCGCTTTCAGTCAGCCATGGGCTTTGTCTTCTATCTATTGTGCCTTTTACTCAATTTTACCAGGCTCAGCAACTATCTTCAGGATGAAAGCTGCCCTCAGTAGTCTGCTTACTCCTTTGAGTTCCTGCTTTTGCTTACTTTTTGCTTTTAAGAGTTTCTTACTAATCTGCTAGTTCATCAATGTGTGTGCTTTGCCATGCTGGACAGAAAGAGGTGTTGTTTTTGTTTTTGTTTTTTTTCTCAAAGCAAATAGGATAAGTCACTAGAGCAACAATTAAATAAGCTTTTAGAAAAGTGCTTTTTATTTACCACTGTTCTGAAGGCAAGAAGATTCCTGAATAAAGTAAAAATGATAAGCAGACAGGTATCTACAAACACTAAGTGAAATCAAGCGATGTTAAAACCAAATGTCAAGTCACATTATCTAGCAACAGGACAGCAAATTAGGACTGCAAAGTCTGGGATTTTCCACATTGAGTTGTGTTTATTATGCAATTGTTCAACACTTCACATGATATACTAGAATACGTATGATACTTTTAAAGACTTCCTTAGACCCCGCAATTAAAAAAATACATACTCCTCATTTATCAAAATAAGGTATCCCATTGGTTAAGGCTGAGTCTGACGAACTGGTTCTGGGGAAAATAATAAAATTCAGTCAAACAACCAGTTAGTACCCGATTCGAAATAGTTGCTCCTAAAATCCATTAAAGTAATTAAATTATATTAGGAAAAGCATTTTCAAGGTGTATATGTGCTTAGATGATTCATGCCCTAGATAAGTGAGCACACTTCTTTAATTCATGGAATACAATAAAGTGAGGTTAAATATAAGCACCTGGCATTTTATTCCCCAAGACCTTATGCCAGCATTCTTGAGCATTCTATCTATGGCAGGAGAAACCCTCGATCCAAAAGAATAAGAAGTAAACATATTGCCCCAGACAGGCAAATTTGGAAAAGACCAAGCGAATTCAACAAAATCGATAAATATAACTAATAGGTATATATGACTACAATCAACTCTGTCCCTCACTTTAAAGTAATTTTTCTAGACAGTAGCCTAAATTTCCTAGCCTGACATAAGGCCACTGAGCATCTTTGCTAAACCCATCTTAAAACAATACTCAGCTATGTTTGGCAGAATCAGGGATCCTTAAAAATGAATTTGTCTTATAAACTGTGATACAGATTCACGCTTGTGAATCATTTCAAAAGTAAGGCATTTCATAAGCGTTTTTTTATAATTGATGTTTTGAGTCATTGAATGTACTGTTATTATTAATGATAATAATAAACCTGATTGCAAAATGAAAGAAGTATTACAGCCTTGCTGATTTCACAGTAACTAGATGACTTAACTTTCCATGCTTATTTGAATTTATTCTCATAAGGGGATTTTAGATGGCATAGTTTAGAAAGGAAAGAGAGAATGAATTTAAGGAGCAAAATTTTTTACTTACAGCAACAGTACCATCACAAAAAGTGCTGTGATGTGCCCTGTTTCTATGGTGAAGATTTTATAATATTTACTTTATATGATAAGAGTTATAAGTGGAGTTCTGTGTTGTTTGTTCAGCCTATTATGCAGATGGTGCTTGATTAAAATCTATTTTAAACTACAGCGATTACTGCAAGATAGTGTGCATTAAACAGCTCTCCCAGCTCCATTAAAGGCTTTGGGACCGCGGCAGTTTATTTTAAATATGCTTATAGACGTTTCTAACTTCTCCAGGGACATTTCAATATCAGTGATTCTCTTTCCTTGAGAGTCTTAACTCCTGTACTCTGTATTCTTAAGAAGTATTATCTAAGCAACGCCATTGCCACATGCTTTTTTAAAGTGAAAAATTATTGTTTTCTTGTGATAAATAAGTTAAATACATCACTATAATTAAGCAATACGACATGACAGGAGTGGATTACCAGAAGCCTAAGGACACCTCTAGGGATTTTAGAAATAAATCTATGTCTCCAAGTGAGTTTATGAGGCACTGCATCTGTGTAAAGCTGATGTGAGAGTAATATTTATTTATGCATTTGTGTATGTCTTTATTTATTCATTAGTGTTTTAGTTGAATGTGAAATAAATCTGTAGGTGATCAGGATGACAGTCAGGGCCTCAATCCAGCCGTGTTCGTGGTTGTTAGGATTTTCATCCAACTTTTATACGTGTGTCAAAGGTCCTTTGTCTTGTTAACTCTGCGCCTTTGCCCAGTGCTGGGGGACACAGCAGTGAGCATGTGTGGTGATCCACTGCCTGTGAGATCCCACCCTGAGGCTGGGAGAAAGGAAAGATGAATGGCGCCTGGTCCTCACTTTCAAGGCGCTTGTCATCGTGGAGAGTTTCTCTTTTGGTGTTAGATGGTTTCTTCTCTATTCTAAAGACTGTGATGTTGGGATCCAATTGAACTCTCCATGCTTAGAACCCTGGTGAATTCAGAAATCTTGTACTCTAGGGGCACCTGGGTGGCTCAGTCATTAGGTGTCTGCCTTCGGCTCAGGTCATGATCCCTGTGTCCTGGGATCGAGCCCCGCGTCGGGCTCCCTGCTCAGCGGCGAGCCTGCTTCTCCCTCTCCCACTCCCCCTGCTTGTGTTCCTGCTTTAGCTGTGTCTCTCTCTGTCAAATAAATAAAATCTTTAAAAAAAAAAAAAAAAAAAGAGGGCGCCTGGGTGGCTCAGTTGGTTAAGCGACTGCCTTCGGCTCAGGTCATGATCCTGGAGTCCCTGGATCGAGTCCCGCATCGGACTCCCTGCTCAGCAGGGAGTCTGCTTCTCCCTCTGACCCTCCCCCCTCTCATGTGCTCTCTCTCATTCTCTCTCTCTCTCAAATAAATAAATAAAATCTTAAAAAAAAAAAAAGAAATCTTGTACTCTAAACAATGCCCAGTACACAGTAATGTACTATCCAACAGAGTCGCCACTGGGCATGCGTGACTGTGTACCTTTAAATTTAACAAAATTAAAATCGAATAAATAAACAATACACTTTATCAGTTGTGGCTCTATAGCCACATGTGGCTAGTGGCTCCCCTTTCAGATGGCACAGAGAATATTTACATCTTTCCAGAAATTTCTATGTGATAATGCTGCTCTAGAATCTAGAAGTCAGGGCCTCTTAGAAAATGAGGATGTAGAATTATAAGCTTTCATCCATCTATATAGGAATTCAGGATCTAAACAACCCTCAAAATTAAGGTCCAGGGACCTATTATAAATCCATTTGGCTAATTTTTCCGCCACAATCATATTCATCATTGTGTCCATCCCAAATAGTTGATGGTCAGAAGAGCCAGGTATCTTTCAAAATGCAATCTGTTACTGACATGTAAGTGGACCCAAATTGTAACAACATTTTTTCTTCAAGGAGGCTTTGCAGATGAGCAGTGATCACGTGTTTTTTAAATATGCGATGAAACTACCTCCAGAAAGCAGATCTTATAAATCCCCAAGTTCATTACATGGAATCTAAAATAACAGCTCATTTCTGTACCCTCAGAAACACAAGAAAAATGCAAAATAAAAAATAGGACTCCCTCACATCAGGAGGTTCATGTGGCAGACACCCTTGAACCTCACATAGCACTGCCCAGCTACTCGGATGCATTAGATAACAAACCGCAACAGGGAATTTTCATTCCCCTATATTGCAGCCTAAAAGCAAAGATGATGTGCATACCCACTAAGTCTTTATACAAAGAATGCAGAGCAATATAATAAATGATTCCCTTCAAAGCACATTTTATTTAAAAAAAATAGAGATCTTTCATACATTGTTTTTGGTTTTGCTCTTTCCTCTCTGTCAGCTGTGGTGAAAGTCAGGGTGTTAGTTTAAATCACAGTTCAGTTCCATAAGCACAATTCTGTAAGTGGTCAAAATAGCATGATCTAAGAATATATTGGTAGTGATCTCCTTTAATTACTGAGGGAAAGGTGGTGAATCCTGAGACATGAATATTTTGTGTGTGTCCTTTAGCTTGGTCCTCTGGAGGTTAGCCTGAGTATTTAAAAGGAAAGCGTATCAAGGCACCTGGCTGGCTCAGTAGGTTAAGCATCTGCCTTCGGCTCAGGTCATGATCCCAGGGTCCTGGGATCGAGCCCCACATCAGGTTCCCTGCTCTGCGGGGAGCCTGCTTCTTCTTCTGCCCCACTTGTGCTCTCTAGCTCTCTCTGTCTCTCAAATAAATAAATAAAATCTTTAAAATAAATAAATAAATAAAAGGAAGGTATATCGATATGCTCTTGCTTTGAGGCCTCGTGAAGACAAAGCAGATGAAATGCCATGAGACTGGCTGGTAGACTGTGGGGATAACACCCCACCTTCACAGTGTAGGGCCTCTCAGCTACTCAATCAGATAAATAGTTGAAGCCCCCGAGTTACGCTCCATAATGCATAAATGGCGTATCCTGAGCCTTGAAAATGGGAGGAAGAACTCATGAAATGCTTGCTTCTACTAAACAAAACACAGAGGTTGAGCAAGACTACATCTGGCTAACCCTACAGGACAAGCCGGGAAAGAGGGAAACCTTCCAGACCACAAAATGGATTGGTTGCCGAGAACTGTTTAGAATTCCCAACAGGGTTGTCATACATTGCTTCGACATGATAATTCGTGGTTTTGATACCCTTGATAGAACTTCTTACTGGTACTCACAGGTTATCCTGCTTCCTTGGGTCATCGTTAGAAAGTAGGGCCGTGTTGTCAGATACCAGAGTTTAATTCTCCTATTACAGCACAGCACCACACATTCAGCAAATCTAAAACCTGCACCCTACGGTCCACATAACAGTTTAAAAAAGAAAGCAGCATGGAGATCAGTGATTCAAAGACCGATTTGGATGGTGGAGGCGGGAAATTATTTACATAATTTGGGGAAATCTTTTAATAAGTACATTTACATTGCCTCATGGAGATTTACTTCTGTGATTGACATTTGATTATTTTCCAAAAAGATTGATGTAATCTGCAATCGTAGAGATTTGGATATGTCAGCTTGCTAATTTCTTAACTGAAATTTAAAATGAGTCCAGGTAATATTCCATATGGAGAAGCATTCATTTTCCTACACTTTGTTCCCTATTTCTAAATATTTCCAATCCTTGATGCAATATGACCTCTAATATCATGTTCCCTCTATTTTTAATATTATTCATTGTAGACTTTGTTGACTCCTTTCTATTTCTCTTTTTAATAAATATTTATTATTATGAATATAGCAATGGTCATGTTTAAAAATTTGGGTCGTATGAAAAATACAAAAAAGAAAATCATAAAGACTCAGTCTATAAGCCAAAGACATTACTGTTAACATGTCAAATGCTTTTAAAAAATTTTAGAAAACTTCTGTTTTCTGTCTTACCACATATTTGCATATTGTCCTAAAGTTCTCAAGGAAATTAGTGTGGTTTAATTTCCTGTAACAGAAACCATTTATGCTTTGATGCATTCATTAAGTTATATTATTATTTTATGTTTTATATGCTTTATATTATTTTTATTATTTTCATTACTATTATAACAAATGTTAAGCACTTACTATGTGTCAGGAACCATGAGAAGTGCTAGTGAGCAAAATCACACATGGACCTGCCCTAACGGTGCTTACACTCTGGGTTGGGAGAAGATCTAACATATAAATTATTATATAATTAATTACAAGTCTGATATGTGCTATCAAGAAATATACAGAACTATACGAGTGAATCACACAAACTTGATTGAGTTTGAGATACTTTAATAAGTCTTTCAAATAGAGTCGTCAAATAGCAGTTGTTTCAATGCGTTCAAAATTCAGGGGCAACATGAGTTTGACAGTCATCCACCCACAAAAGATAATGGAAACCCTGTGTACTTATGAGATCACCTAAGTACAAACTCACAAGAGAAGACAGTTTACAGCAAAAGACATCAGGAAGGCTACAATTGAATGGCCAGGTGGAGGAGGATGAGCCAAAAAATGATTCTGGAAACAGAGAGGCCAGCCAGAGAAGAGTAAGAGCCAGAGACTGCGATGTCAGGGAACCCTTGGAAGAGAGGGCATTCACAGAGAGAAATCAAGTAAGGGGAAGGTGGAAAAGTCCATTGAGGTTAGCAAAATGGCCCTGGGGGACCTTATTGAGAGCTAAGTGATGGGGAAGGCACACTGAGGCAAGTTTCAGAGACTGCATTCAGCGAGCACAGGCAACCACCTGGAGGAGTTTGATTGTGAAGAGAAGAAAGAAAGATATGGCTATGTGTAACCTACAGGAGCAAAGAGAAAGTTTACTTTTTTGTTGGCTTTGTCTCTCAAGTATTTTAAATACCAATCAGGACCCTAGAGTTGAGGCTATGACCTATTCATAGGCATTCTGCTTAATTAGTATAAAGCCTGGACTTCCGGATATTATTTAGAAGTGTCCAGGTGATTCTAACGGGCAGTCATATTTGAGAGCTGCTGTTTTAGGTCATACTTGCCCGCATGTTTAGTTTAGAGCGAACAGCAGTTTGCCCAGTATCAACTCAGTCCCAACATGCTAGACCTCTCACAGATTTACATGGGGACCAATGATTTAACAGGATCACCTCTCAGATCTATCCTGGGGAAGTTATCTTCTAGCGTTAATCTCCCTTAGTTTGCCAGGTTCAAAGCATCCTTGTCCCCACGGGGGGTGTTTGATCTCCTTCAGTAGACAATTTCAAAATGATAATCTTTTAATTATCTTTCTCACTAAAAACAAAGCCCAAAAATTCACGTAGCTTTTTTGCTCTCTTTGGTTCTTGGAGCATATTTTTTAAACTATGACCACATGGCTTCACAAATTAATGTTAAGGTCGTTTCTTTCCTTTCACTCTGTGGATGTTTTTACGTTCCTACCACATCATGATTAACACTAGAATATCATTTTAAAGTTTAAACAACTATAAATATATACCATCTCAGTAATCATAAAATGACACCTCAACTGGTTTGCAGAGAAAATGGTGGCCCAGAGAAATTGTATCATTCGCCCAAGGTGGCACAGCTAAAGGATAGTAAAGGAGGGCATGAGTCTAGATCCTCTGGTGGCATATCCACTGGATATCAAGCTGGCTCTCCATTGCTGGTAGCTGCTTTACACAAACTCCCCTGTCTAGCAGTTTGTCTGGATGAAATACATATTGTTTGTACATATGTTTGCAGAGAGCAAAAAAGCAACAGCAACAGAAGGTGAAGGTATAGTACCTCATGTGATAATGGCAGCATCATCAGGAGATCATGCACATGCGCGTTTATGTTGGGAGCAGCCCGAAGAGAAGATCCCAACAGAGTCAGCACTATTTGCTACTCAAGTAGATTCATAGAATTGTAGAGCTAGAGAGAAATCCTAGCCAAAATCTTTCATTCTATACAGGTGAAGTGCATCACATATAATTAGTTAATATCAAAGGTAATATTCAAATGCAGATGTTTTCAAAACAATGTGTCTTTTCCCACTTGCATCAGAATAACGATTAAAAGCATCCAAATATTCGTACTTGAGGACAATGGAGAAAATGGAATCAATTTTTAAACTGAGTATAAAGCTGTTCTAGAAACGTCTAGAATCTGGAACCTCATTTCCAGAGATGCACTTTCCAATATGAGGACCACTAGCCACTTGTAACTCTTTAAATTTCAAGCAATTAAAATGAAATAAAACTTTAAATTTTGCTCCTTATTTATTCTAGCCACATTTCAAGTGCTCATTAGTTACATGTGGCAAGTGGCTACCATTTTGAATAATGGAGATTATAGAACTTTACCCTCATGGCAGAAAGTTCCACTGAGCAGCACTGATCTGCCTAGATTATGCCAGTCACTAAATTATGAGCATTGCTAGGTTTTCCCAATAGCATTTTATAGAGACCTTAAATGCAACATCAAAAGCTACTCAACTTTATTATTGGACATGTCGCCCACCATGGTTTTAAAATCATACTTAGGAAAAAAAGGATAAACTTCCCAGAAGAAAACAAGTTAGATTGTTCACACAATAGGAGGAATCCGCTGCTGTCACAGTTACAGTGCTGCTTGTCATTCAGCAACCCCAATAAGAAAAATGAAAAGTTGACAGGCAAGGGATAATATTTAGCAGTATAATAATATTATAAAAAGAACCAATAAGACTATTTTAAATTAGACTAGAAGAAGGATAAATATGAAGAGTACAGGAAATATAAAGTTAGTTTTGCCTGAAAAACAACACTGACGAAACACCAAGTGCCCCCCAGTAAAGTCTGGGTTTGTGTGATAAGTGTGGGCAAGCATATCTGTGTAAGCTTCAAAGGGGAGCAATATGATGCATTGCCAAATCTTCTCAGTTCCTCAGTAATTCTAATTTGATGTTTATTTCAGATCAACGGTGGAGAGAAGCGACCTGCCTCTGACCTGGGGAAAAAGCCAAAAACCCCCAAAAAGAAGAAGAAGAAGGACCCCAATGAGCCCCAGAAGCCTGTGTCTGCCTACGCGTTGTTCTTTCGTGATACTCAGGCTGCCATCAAGGGCCAAAATCCAAATGCTACCTTTGGTGAAGTCTCTAAAATTGTGGCTTCGATGTGGGATGGTTTAGGAGAAGAGCAAAAACAGGTAAGAAAGAATCCAAAGTGGAGTGGCAATTGACACACTTTAAGAACATGTAGGCACTCTAAAAAAAATGGCTTCGGGGGACTTTGGGTGAATTTTCTGGTGCCAGAACTAAGGCTGAGAATGTGCCCCATCAGAACCAGACTTCGGGAGACTTTCACATAATTTTATACTCCTTTTTTTTTTTTTAAGATTTTATTTATTTATTTGAGAGACAGAGAATGAGAGACAGAGAGCACGAGAGGGAAGGGGATCAGAGGGAGAAGCAGACCCCCCGCTGAGCAGGAGCCCGATGCGGGACTCGATCCCGGGACTCCAGGATCATGACCTGAGCCGAAGGCAGTTGCTTAACCAACTGAGCCACCCAGGCGCCCAATTTTATACTCCTTTATTGCTCCTTCATAAATAGCCTGTTAGTTTCCTTTGTTTCAAGTTTTATATACTGTAGTTACTTTTGGAAGGACTTTGACATGTCCCAGCCAGGATGATATCATTCCTTAATGTGGCCAGTGTGATCATAAAGACTAAAAAAAAAAAAAAAAAATACTGAAAGTATTTTGAAAACTGTCCACACCTCTCTTTAAGCACTTACTATTTACCCTTTGGTCATCAAAACCCTCTTTGCTCTTTGCTAAATGAACCTCAAATTTAAGGGTTTCTACCCTTAGCCGTTCCCTAAAGACCACTGGAGCATGTTATTCAATCCCACATATACCGTATTTCTAGGCTGTGTTAAATGGGACCAGATGCCTGGTTATTTTCTTCTGGTGTGGATTGCCATGATGAGAGGACCATGCCGAGGGGGGCCATGTGGAGCACTCTGCATCTCAGCCACAGCAGAAGCAGTCCAGAACATCTTGAGGAGGATGGGAATCATGGAGACAGAGCCAAGATTTCAGTACATAGATGTAGCCCACCTCAACGAAGAAGCAATATTGATCCATATTTCTAAACCCGGGACTAAATTGCCATTGTCGCCATCTAGAATGTCATTGTCAAAAAGAAAAAAAGAAATAGACAAGCATCATCACTAAGTTATAGTCATTGAAATGATTATATAGACGCAGCTTTAGCTGCTGCAGGATACCAAACGGTAAAATGATGTAGTAGTCTCACAGCTGATTCTTGATAGAGACCTTTACCTTTCCTCATCAGGTCCAGGGAAGTATGTAAGAAACAGAAAGTCTCAAAGATATGTACATCTAGAAGGACCTCTATATTGTGAATATCGATCAACAACTAAATGTATACAGTTTCTTACTCTTTTAAGAATACTTTCCACATGATTTCTCTCATTTGGTCAGCTGAATACTCATAGACACTTTTATCTAAATTTTGTAGATTTTGCAATAGAGCCAGATAGTTAGCTTTACTCATGTCATTCAACGAGTGTTTGTTGAGCATTTTCTATGGGCCCCAGGCACTGTTCTAGACACTGGAGATCTAGCAGAGAACAAAACAGACTCCCTCATTCTATTGAATGGTTTGTCTAAGATTACTTGGCTGCTGCATGGAATTACTGTGACTAGAACTTACCACTCTGTGAAATCAATTACAGTGGAAATAGTAAAACTGGTTGCTAAGGAACATAGAACCCAAACCCCCACCCCAGTTCTCCCCAAGCCTTCTTTTCTGTAAGCCAAAGCTACCTTTGACAGTCTGAAATCTCCACACATTTTCTTACGTCCCTTTCAAGATTGCCGGTCCAGAGATGGTTTCATAGGAAAGCACAGGCCTACCATGTGGAGCACCGTGTTGCAAGAGTCATCCTCCAGGACAGAAGACACACCACTGAAACATTCTCTGTGCACTCAATTAAAATATCCATCTCACTAGTAATAGGGTAGCTGACATCGTGTTTTGTGCTTCTATTGAAAACCTAATATAGTTGTTTCAGGATTTTAGAGCCGATTTCTGTCCTACCACAGATGAGTTTGCTCTCACACTCCCAAAGCTGAGGTGTGGTCCCCAGCTGATGCTGGACATTCACGGTGGGATTCTACAGTAACTTCACTCTTCCACTCAGTAGAGCATTACCGAATGAGAAACTAGCTGCGTATAGACCAGGAATCCCAACCTTATCCTTGTTCCAGATTTCATAACCGTAATGCCTCCCGGTTCCACCCCTGATGCCACACACCAGGACACACCCCTCTCTCTACTTCAATTACCACTGTGTGTATTCTTAGTTAGGCACCAAGCTTCAATACTATAAACTCTTTTGCTTGGTGAGATAAAATTTCCCAGAGAAGACATTCAGAAAGTGATTTCTCTCCCTAGGGGTTCTGTGCAGCAAGTCTCGTTCATCAGAGGACATAGTGATTCCCCTCTGAAGACTCCGCCCTCCCCTCTACCCAAGACTCAGCAACTAAGCTGGGCGTGGTGTTCCAAGGCTCGTATGTTGCTCCTTTAGCTTCCACTTTTCCGACAGTTTTATTCCACAAAACATCAGTAGCCTGTGCTCTCACTCGTCTGACTCCTCTCCTCTATCTCCCTGACCCCAGATACCTTTTCCTAATTATTTCCCACATTCGCTAGAGGAACCGGTGTGGTTTTAAGACCAGTGGTTTAAAAGGGGGAGGTGTACAAAGGCCTTCCTTAGCCCAGGATCGGTCCTTCATGTTATCGACGTTAAAAGTCAGTGTCTACACCCATGTCTCCGGTGGAAAGAATAATATTCATATGATGAAAATCAGGTAGTTCCTCAAGGCAGCAAATATAGTGCTGCAGGTGGTTCCCACTAATTCTATTATAATAAGGCCGTTTATTTTTATTACAGCAAGAGGGGAAACATTAAGATAATATTCCACATTCTTTTTTTTTTTTTTTAAAGATTTTATTTATTTATTTGACAGAGAAAGACACAGCGAGAGAGGGAACACAAACGGGGAGTGGGAGAGGGAGAAGCAGACTCCCTACCGAGCAGGGAGCCTGATGCGGGACTCGATCCTGGGACTCCAGGATCATGACCTGAGCCGAAGGCAGTCGCTTAACCAACTGAGCCACCCAGGCGCCCCAATATTCCACCTTCTTTTTGTGTGACCATATAAAGTATTTACAGACCCAAAGAGTATGAGATTCACTGTTCTCAACTGTCATGTTAAAAAGGAAAATTACTCCCAGTCTCCCATACTACCTTTCAAATTGGGGCCAATCCTTTCTAATGCAGAGAGGATCATAGTTATGATGTAACATTCAAGGATTTCTAATTGTATACGTGTGATGACAAATGTTTTTCCTCTTTCTCTTGTGCATTTTATTTCCAATTTACTAAGTAACTCGTAACAAGTCTGCCTTCAGGTTCTGTCTTAACAGAAACAGTTGGGGTCTGGGGGAGGAATTTGTTTTACAAACAAGCGGTGAAATTCTCTCACAGTTGGCCTGTAGAACTCATTGGATATTACAAAGCAATTTTGTGATCAGAACCCAGGTGTTAAAAAGTTATGCCGAGATTGTTTGGGGAAATACCTTAATAAACATAACCATCTTTTTCTCTCATTAAAAAAAATTAATATTTTTAAAATGGAGTACCATTACCAAATCGAGGTATTGGTAGCAGAGTGAGTCACTCTAAAGTGCTTTATGCTCCTTTGACTTAGCAGGGGTTCAACCTAGCTCATCCTTCCCTCTTACAAGATGATCTTGCTTACTAAAGACAGTGAGGCCGAAGATTATGCAGAAAAGTATGGTCCGTTCCATGCAGAGGATGCAGGCCCATCCCGGGGACAAGCAGAGAGAGGGTCAAATGAATGAAATCAGACACTGTGCTTACGAAAGGGAGCATACCGCATCACATGGGCCATAGCTCGGCTGCTCGGTGGCCGTGTTTCTCCCACAGTTTGCAAGAATTGCCAGCAATCGCGAACATGCCTGCCTAGAATGCACATTTGGGCATCAAGAGAATTTTAGCAAAATACCCCAAAGTGTTATGATGGTGTATTACCACCTGTTCTTTCCCTTTATGTTGACTCATTGTGCCAACATAATATAGGATCTCTGTTTCGAACTTAAATTAATTGTATTTTCTCCTCATTTAATATTCAAATTTGGGAGCGCACATCCTGCCATGTATTTTTAAAGGAATGTTGCTGGAGCGGATTAGAGGCAGACCATTAAACTCCAAAATTTAGGCGTGTTCCGAGAGCCCCACGTTATGTCATTGGCATTGTGTAGGCAGCCGGTTCGGGTAGAAGCTAGGATTTCACGTGCCACGATTGTTTCAAAAATCCTGTTGTCGTAATAGCCCACAATTATGAACAGCTACAAATATAAACACAAACCGGGGGAAAATGGACAAAATTATTGATGATTTATTAGGGGCTCTGAAAATTACAATATTTAAGGAAAAACAGCCATTAGTGAGATTACAATTGAATGCTTTCTTGACAGCCAGAGGGCACATGACTAATAGAGCTGCCGTGTGTTTATATCACATGCTTCCTCATTGTGGAGGATAGGTGGGCGTGAGAAGCCACTGCAGAAGGGCAGCTCTTTATTTTCAGAGTCCATGGTGAGGGAGCAACTGTATGTACTTTGGTTTCTGTGAAGAATCTCTCAAAGAAGAAAAACTAAAAGGAAGCTGAAAGAAGCGATAAAAATCCTCCAGGAACACAAGAGCTCCCTTAGGAATCATTCCTACCAAAGCCACTGAACAAACTTCACATATCAGAGATCTCCCCATTTTAATACTTTGGAAGATGGTGCTGAATCTGGAAAGGAAGGAGGATTGTGTTTGGGATTCCAACCAGAGGTTTTAAATGCTAATGAATCGTAAGAAAATGGAGAGCCCATTGCAGAAGCATACTAAGTCGTTCAGAAGGCACCAGATGGAGAAAGGGAAATAAAACATAAGTATTGCTGTGATGTTGGTCTTTGCTACTTATCTTGCACTGACTGGAACCTACAGAGAGTGAAAAATAATAACTTAACAATATCACGCCCTTTATAATAGGCTCCTGGGAGTTTCAGCAACCCTCAGCATCTTTTTTATGAGGTTTCAGCTAAATTTCTTGTCTATCCCTGTTATTTCTGAATTCTCTGATTCTGGTCACCGAAGTATAAGATCTGGGTCCACAGTGACAATAGCGAACAAATCAAACCCTACTAAATTAAAGAGTCCATCCAGCTTTGAAGCCGAAGCGATTGGTCCAAGGAACTATAAAAGGGTTCTCGGGTCCTTTTTAGCCACGGAAAGGCAGCTCTTAAGTGGAAAAGGAAAGTCACCTTAAATCAGAACCAGATGTAAATTACTAAATGAACCTTAAGTTCCCAATTGGAGACACAGTTGGACTGTAATACATTTAGCAAATTACAAACAAAATGTTCTTGTTTACATTACATTAAATGGCTTTAAAGCTTCAGCCAAAGAGCTAAATAAACATGCTGTTATGCTAAAAATGGAGTGGAAGGCCTGTTCGGAGTTTGAGTATATTCAGGAGAAACGGCAGCCCACGGTGCCGGGGGAGTATATTTTTATAAACGTTCGTCCTGTCGTGCATGGAAGAGGAGAGTAGATTTACCTCCAGATCCAGAGCCTAATGAGCAGATCTCACTTGCAGGGAAACTGTTTGAATACTGTAACATATGCCTTCTTTCAGGATGCATAATTCATATCCAAGGATATTAGCCATAGCAGCTCAGCTCAATAGCAACACCTCATTATTTTATCCCTCAGTATTTATTCCTATGTTTGACGCCTCATGAAATTACTGTTAATGTGTTTATATAAGGGCAGATCTGACACAAGTGGCAAGAATGTAATTTCCTACTCATTCTTTCCTGCTGCTGTGTCCTCTTCCCTTGGTAGAAGTGGCAAGTGTAAATAGTTAATTTGCTTCAATTATGAGCCTGTCCTGCTAAATTAGAAGCAGCAGGGATATGAAGAGCCAGAATTATACTTATGAGGCAGCTGACAAATCCTCTGAGCCCGTGGAATCAAATCATTTACTCCTCATTGGTGCTCAAACACCCACTAGAGAAGTGCGGCCAGGGATCCCCCCTCCTTATCTTCCAATAAAATTTGGATTTTACGTCAACAATACTTAAGGTTAACTAAAATCCTGTTGCACTGTAACATTCACACATGTGTTTATCTTAGCCATTTCCTTATGAACAGTATGCGCGTTTCCTTTTTTCTTTTTTCCAACCGGGAGTGAAAAATGTGAAACAAGGGTTCATGTATAAACTGTAGAATATAAGAAAAGTTTAATTCCTAAAAATGTACAACTGAGCAATTAATTTTAGTAATTTTCTTAGATGAAATGGTGAGGCTTTTTTAGTTCTAAAATGCAGGTATGGATGTATCCTTAGAACTGTTGGCACATAATGGGATTATTGCATGCAGGAGTAAACCAATGTAGGACACATGTAGAAATATCCTAGGCTCATATACGGTGGAAGCAGACCTTTCACTTGGAAGTTTCCATGACACTGATGGAGAGAGAATTTGAAGAAAATACTCCTTCAAGCCAGTTGTGCTTTATGTATTATCACTGGAAATATTTGAAGCGGGTGGGTTGTATATCTATCCAATCCTCTATCTCCATTGGTGTGCATTTTAACGTAGAAGACGCAATTGAGAACTTCATCATGTGCGCTGCGCGCCCATGCTTATACTCACAAAAGGAGAAATCTGGCCCTCGAGACTCTACACTCAATTGCACCCTATTTCCTGAGCACCTACTGTGTACCAAGCACGGCCCTGTTTGCTGGGCTTCATCTGTAGACAGTGCTGGTGGGTGTCAGAGACACTCATCAAGGGGAGTTCTCCTGCAGCTAGGAGGAGCCATTGAGTCAACGAAGGTGTATCTAGGATACCAGATGGTTCACCACATGGTTTTGCTCTATGTGTTGCAGGATATTGGGTAAAATAACTATCCATTTTAGTCCGTGTTTTCTTCTCTGTAAAATGAGAGTACTGCTACCATTACAACCTTCTTATTGAAAGAATTAAAAACTGTAGATAGAGGTAGAGTCTGCCACACACATAAAATGCACGCAACAGAGGCATGTTTTTAATGCCTTTTTTGATTCTGTAACTTCAATTTCTCCCATCACAGCAGGCTCAGAGAGGGCACTCAATATATTGTTAAGTGTGATTGAATGACATCATGCGTCCAGCCACCCTCATTTAATAAATCAACACATATATTTTGTAGCCTTTTTTTTCCAGACAAAGAGCTTGCCTACCCTTCCATGAGCAGGTTGCACCATTATTGTGTCGACCATTTAGAGGGATCAGATGGTCAGCAAAAGAATTGATAGCAAGATTTTTGTCACATCGTATAATATTTTCAGTCCTCTGAATACCACTTTATAAATGTCTTTGAGCTGCGGAATGCTTAAGAAAACGCTGAGCAAGTTACACATGATGGAAATTTAACCACATTTAAGTACTAAGTTCTATATAAAATACAGATGCACTTGCTCTAGCTGTCCTAAATAATAACAGCATTGAAAGAAGCTGCAAACGTTAATTTCTAAAGGATACAGCAGGGAATTGTGATTAAATTATTATTTCTTATACATAACTGTACTTCTAAGCATTTTCTATAAATATGAACTTGCAGTGGGGACAAAAAAAAAAAAAAAAAACCCTAAATTTTAAAGTAAACAAAAAGGAAAAATGCCTTTTAGGTTTTTTTTATAGTGTTTGAATAGAATACAGAATTGGAAGAATTATACATTTTTTTTTCTTATTATTACTGCAAAGACTTGGTTGAAATAAACTACGACTATAGAGATTAACTAAGGGCCAGAGCAGAAAAGAAGGAAGGAAGAAGGAATTAAATGATATTTATAAGATTTTCCTTTTTTTGTATGAGTTAGATGGATTGTTTGTTTGGGGAAGAAGCAGAAAGTAGAAAAGGAAAATGACAGATTATATTAGCCTTTTTTTTCTATTTGAGTTTATCATATTCATTGATATTGAACTGCTGATTTTAATTAGGGATTAACAGCCTAGAAAAACATGTGTCTGTACTGGTATTTAGTGCATTTCCAAAATGATTCAGTGAATCAATAGATTATATGAACAGGATTTGGATTCTCTAGAATTGCTATTTGATGTCGATCTACGTATGTTTTAGATTAGCCATTATATATGTTTTAGTTTAACCACTAAGATGCAGTCCTTAGATAGGATATGGTAGCTTTCTTAGAATAACAAACCACGGCATATAACTAAGTTAGGACAGGATGAATTCAAAAGTGTTTGGATGAGCTGGGGAAAATGATAAATGATGTATTATGATTTTTAAATCCTCATCTGGCCAACTTTGCACTTTATTTCAAACAGCTGTAGACCATTTGGAAGCCATTTTGTAGCTTGGCCGCTTACTAATATTTACTGTATGAACCACATATCTTTAAAATATTTGTCTTTCCCTGAGGGAGGGAGACCGTTTCTTTCCCAAACTTAACTTTGACATAAATCAGACCCATCCTCCTAGGTTAGAAGGTTTGATCATTGCAGAGCTTGTTCCTAGCCAAACACCGTCGCCGTCATCTTCGGTTTCTGCAAGTAGGAGACCTTCTCCATCCGTGAATAGAGGCTTTGGAACATTTTTGAGGAACTCTTTACTGATGGTTTTTAAATAGCTGTCCTAAAGTCAGGGTTTCCCACTTCACCTGAATGTGGAATTCTTACATGGTTTTATCACTCTCTCAAACATTTGAGTTCTTGCCCTCTTCAGACATATGCATCAACTACAGAATTCAGAAAGCATCCATGTGCAATCTTAGAAGGTAGCATGAGAAAGACTTACAGGGTATATAATAACGGGAGCCATTAGGTAGTTCTCAAAGGTGAAGGTTCTAAATTACCATCAGGGAAACCACCTCAGATTTTAATTTCGCTCTGGGCTACTCCCCTTTAACCACAATTACAGAAATATACCTCCTGAAGTGACCACCCTTTGAATCCTCCTTCTGAACATCTGCAGCTATGCAGGAAAGAGCGGACCCATCGATCCACGTAATATGACATGATGAGTTTACTCTTTTCTAAAGTGGTATGTAGGCACTTTTGTGATGATCCCACATAGTCAATCATCAATAGGCAATAGGGAGCCATTTCTAGAAAACAGGGCACTCTGAATGCTAGTCAGGTATCCTGTAACCACATTGATCCCAGAGTGAAACCAGGGGGCACATATCCAGCCCAAAACCTATTGAGTTGGCCACCTTTCTCCAGTGGTTGTTAATCAACGAATTTCAGGAAAGTTAACACTTTGTGTGATGTTAACTCCTGGGAGCCCCGCAAAGGCACAGCACTGCGGTAACACTGTTGCTGTTTCAGTGGAAACCAAAGGCAAGAAAGATGGCAGATGCTCTAATCAGGCCACCTAACAACACCATCTTATCTACGGCTACGTAGAAAACGATGCTTTTGGTCAACGCTATAGGCCAAAGACTGCTATATTTGCCTTTGGAAGTCAAATGAACCCTCTTTAGCTGACTGGGGGTCACTTGGAGTAGCGTATTAATAAAAACATGTTGGAAATTTTTTGAGTATACAAATGCATATTACCATCGAAGATATATTTACTAAGTATTTGCTGCAAAGTCCTGAATAGCATCTCTCTCTGTGTGGGGAGAAAACCCTCTCAAAAACAGTTTTAAGGTATTAAAAGTAAATGTAAACATTGTCAGCCTAAGATCATTACTTATAAATCATGTCTTGGAGAAGAGGTTGAAGGGAAAACTATAAACAGCAATCTGTCTCTCAAGAAAAAAAAATAAATCAATAAAAAGCAGGAGAGCTCTGTGTTTCTGACTGTGGCTGAACCAAGGCATCTACTATACACACAGACCATACTATTCAAAGGCATTTGTTGTAGGCTGACATTTGTTTGTTTTCACATGTGCATTTCCAAAAAAAGAATCTGAATTTGACTTCCAATAATTAACTCAGTGAATTCAGAATACTCTTGTACTCGAACCAAGGAATTTATTGGCTTTTTTACTAATAAACTTGTTTTAAGTTTCTTTGGTTTTATATTCAGTAAAGATGACACAATGGTTATATGATGATATTGCATGAATTCTTAATTGTCTTTATGGTGATTGCCTTTTATTTTACCAAAATGTAGAAGTCTAGGCTGAAGACCTCCCAATAGGAAAACAATTAACACATTCATTTTATAGGGTCTTTTATAATTTTGTTGACAAGTTTAGTCATTTGTTTACCTTAAGTGAAATGTTCTGCTTTAACTAATATATTCATGAGTAAATAATATCTCTCACATCTTGAATTTCGCAGTTGGAGACTGGGCTCAGCAAACCACCTTTGGCATTAGAAACCATAAATTGACCTCTGCTGCTGACTTGGGCAGATATTTGGTCTTTAGACATAATTTATATTTAACGACTCTGACTAATTCTAAAGCCACTTTTCAATACTGATCTGTGTCTGTTTTTGAGCTCAGCATTACAAAATATTAGCCAAGCCTCATTCCCTGCTATAAAATTCAAGATGTGGGGAATTTAAAAATAGTTCTATTGATGAAAATACATTTCCATTTACACAGTAAATGGTGAAAAATATTTTATTCTTTAGGGCTGATTTCAAAAGATTGCCAAAAACAGACTCGAAAGCCTTGAAAGAATCAACTTAATGGCAGCCGACAACCATGTGTGTTCACTTTGCTAATCTTTCATTTTCGACTCTAATGACTCCTTTCTGTTTAACTTAGCGATGTGACCTTTAGCATACCAGCAAGTCATTTTTCAGTACTTTTGCTCCATTTAGGATGATTTTACTTTTATTTTCAAGATGATTCCCTCTGAAAGATGAAAAGCTTCTGTAAAATGAAATTCATTTCAGAACATTTGTACCTCTTCACAATGAGGTGTCCACAGATCCATGTCATCCAATGTCTTCGTTGGAAAGGGCATGACCAGAGCAGGCTACACGGCATGGCGTGCATTGCAGTCCTCGGCCACTCAGCATCCCCATTCCACTCCCCAAATGTGTCTTTGACTGCCATAGCCGCTTCCTGAGTCTTTGAAAATGGAACTTCAAGGCTCAAAAGGTTAAAATAGTGATGAACCTGCAAACTTTGTAACTGTTCCCTTTGATTTACTTTTCGAACGTAATTGGTCATCTTTGAATTCTGTCCTTGTTTTTATATTTAACATGGACCATGTATACCAAGATTTTAATGCCCTGTAGAATTATCTGCCCATTATATAAATATGAATGGCTTCTTTCCCCGCTTGTGGTTTCCCTGGGAACCTTCATCAATAGTATCTTTCTAAGCCAACTACCACCACTCTCAAAGTAACCCAGATAAATCCTTTCATATGCTTAATGTAAATGGAAAATTTTACTATTGTTAATCTTCTTATCTAGTCTATTGCCATACCTCTTAGAAATCTGTTTCATTAAGAAAACACAATCTTTAGGGAGATATATATTATTATATGATATAATTGCATGTGTGTGTGTGCGTGCGCACGCACGCAATTATCATTCAGCATTGTACTTCTCTGGAAACAAAAGCAGATGCGCTTTCTAATTTAAGATTCTTTGTTGTTATTACAGGTCTATAAAAAGAAAACCGAGGCTGCAAAGAAGGAGTACCTGAAGCAACTAGCCGCATACAGAGCCAGCCTTGTATCCAAGGTAACGTGCAACTGTGCAGTACCAGGATGGAGTGTGGCCATCTTATTAGAGCCTACAATGGTCATTTAAAAGCATAAAAGATCACTTTAGCGTTTCTGCACTATCTTCTTTGTTGAAAAAGAGAAAGTAAATCTTAAACAAGGCTATATGTTATGGAAATATTTGTTCATACTGAAGTCCAGAGTGGCATCCTCTGGGGCCTTCTGTGAAATATTGTCCACCTGTAGAATATTGGTTTTATGGGTTAATCACAGCACATTCTTAATCCTGTGCCAACATTCTATTTCTCCATATCCTTCCTTAAACTGCCCCCTGTCCACGCCCCATCCCGTTGGCCTTTAGCTGAGGAGAAGCCAACTGACTGAAATTCGAGCCTCATTATAGCAGCATTAGGATGTAAGCCTGCCCCCCCCCCCAAATAAAATCACAGCATTTCTTTTGAAATGAAAACACCACTTAAAAATATTTTAGGCTTTAGAATATCTTAAACACTAGTCCTTTCTGTGATAAATACTCAAGAGTTGACTCTCTTTGGTCTCAGGTTATTAAAGATATAGTTCCCTTTATAGATTGCTCAGGGAGGTGACCTCAGAGAGACAGAGCTGAATCTGTAAGTACTTGACAGGATGTCCTATCAAGTCCAAATTTGACTATTCTTGGCTCAGAGTGGCTTTGAGCTCTGGACTTCATTCCATTCACCCACGAAAACTCTTTCCTCTTTCATCCACAAATATCCATTCCCCTTCCAACAACCCTAAAGTAATTCTTTAAATGAGTTTTCTATCGGGGAAAATATACACTGAATATATTGATGTAGAAAACAAAAGAGACCACAAAATACAAATGCATGAGAAATTTCGTTTCACTCTTGGTCTAATGCAACTTTATGTTCCACTTCTAAGGTGTGACATAGTGGAGAAATTTACTATTTATTATTTAACCTTAAAATTTCCAGCTCTCCTGTACTATCTCACTAGAGATCTCACTTTCTAGTTTATCTCACTCCTTTGGAAAATATTTTTATTTTCTGCTGATACCATCTCCCATTTCTGTATATTTACAGAATTCACAGAATGTGTGTGAAATTTCAACCAAAAAATGAGGTACAAAATATTAGATCCAATAGCAAACAAACAAACAAAAAAGAGTTACAAATTACTAGATCCATCCAGCCATTGGGTTAAATAGCCATAGTGATATTATTTAGATTAATATGCCCAAATGTAAGAGGGATTTTTTTAAAAATGCATTTTCCTTATTTCTTCTAAGATAAGTTTCTTTTTGAGCATTTTAAATAGAAGTCTAGTCAGAATGTTTTCCATACAAGAAAATCAATACATAAAGTCTCAATCCCAATACAAAGCACTGTGGTTAATGTTATGCAGATTGCCAGAATGTTATAATACTGACTAAGCCTTTACTTTCAAAACAAGTGTCCTCAGATTTGCTCTTCACTGCAACTTTTCCTACTGTTCATTCTCAGAGTTGCAACCCTCAGTATACGGCAATTTATATAAATGCTGCGAATTGCCATTTCTACATTTAAAAAACCAAGCACTTTTTTTACAGCTTACTCTGACTTTTTTTTTTCTCTCTCTTTGGCAGTAGGAATTTTGCTGGAACTGTTGAATGTCTATTTATGTACAACTATCTATTGTGTGTATACAAATTGAAGGAAAATTACAAATACCCTCTCCAGGTTAGAAAAATGGCCTTCTGATGTTGTACGCGAGTGGATATTTGTCCCGTACAGAACATTTACCAACCTATCTTCCTATTGTACATGGACACTTATGTAAAAAATCCATTTCTTTTCCACTGTAAATAGTGTCAAGGAAAATAATAGCCATTCATATTCACACATACACTTTTTCAATGTTGCAGGTTTTTGTACATTATAAATTTTTTCCGTCTTATGAAAGATCTAAAGGTACAATCATAAAATGCGACATGATAATAATAGTTACAATTCCAGGTAACCACAGTGCACCAGCCAAGCTCTGTTTTCCCCCATTCACTCATTCATGTATTCATTTAGCAAGTTCCCCTGAGCATGTGGTTTGTGCTGAGCACTGTGCCAGGCTCAAAGGACACAGTGGAGAATAGGCAGATATGGTCCCTGGAGAATAGGCAGATATGCTCCCGGAATTTAAGAAGCTTTCCTTTTTGTCGGGGAGACCAATAGTGAAAATGTAAACTAATAAATGACCAAGAACTTTGAGAATCTAAGTATTTGGAAGGAAATAAAAGCAGGGATTTGATAGGATGGTCTGCAAAAGTCCTCTTCGAAGAGGTGACCTCAGAGCTGAGAGCCAAAGGAAGACAAGGAGCTTTCAAGACCCAGAGGGAGCCTAAGGGGGAGGTGACCAGGCCACAGTCAGCAAGTGTGAAGCCTCTGGAGACAGATATGTCTCCTTGAAGTCACAGGTCAGTGTAGCTACAGCTGAGTGAAGAGAGAGAGCATGGTTTGAGGTGAAGCTGGGAAGATGGGCAAGGGCCAAATCACCAAGACCTTACAGGTCACTGAAAGGAGCTGGATTTTATTCTCAGTACAGAGGGAAGCCACTGAATGGATTTCAGCAGAGGATAGATACGTGGATTTATATTTTTATTTTATTTTATTTTTTTAGGTTTTATTTTATTTATTTATTTGAGAGAGAGAGAGTGGGGGAAGGGGCAGAGGGGAGGGAGAGGGACAAGCAGACCCCACAGTGAGCACAGAGTCTGATGAGGGGCTCGATCTCAAGACCCTGAGACCATGAGCTGAGTGGAAACCAAGAGTTGGACGCTCAACCAACTGAGCCACCCAGGAGCCCTGGATTTATATTTTTAAAAGATTAATTTATGTGAATGTGTTCCCTCCATCCCCACGCCTTATCCCTCAAAGTGAACTTGATTATAAACATTCCACTAAAGAGGAAAAATACCACATACGTAACAAGTGCCCGAGCCTGGAGTTGACGTACACCATCCTCCATCCCTGTGCTGGGCCTTGCTGTCATGGGTCCTAACAGTGTGCTTGACCTGCTTCCTTAAAACACCTCCCGCCCCACAAGTCTGGGCAGAGCACTGACATTCTCACTTCGAAGGTCACTGTTGTCAATGAAATACTGTATTAACCAAAGCACCTTGTCTCTTTTCCTAAGTTCGTGTGGGCAAATTTTATTTACTCCTCCAGGGTTACATATATATTTCGGTAGATATTCTCTCTGCAACACATTCACTTCGCCAAATAGGGCTTTGCGTCCCTGGACCAATAGCTCTCCCCCTTGCTAATCGGCAGCCATGTCAAGTCTGCAACTTCTCGCTGCTTCCACTCCAGGCCATGCTCTGCATCCCACCCAGGGCTGCACAACACCTGCCCCGTGTCAGGCACAAGTCTAGGTGCTGAGAACACAAAGATGAATACAGATCAAAGTAGAATGTGTCATGGCCCTTGAAAAGCTTGAAGACTCTAGTCTAAAATTAGCCGCTTCTTACGGAACATAATCAAAAATAGAAACAGCCAGTGAACATTGTCTCCACCTATGAGACTGAGTCATAGGATTAGCAATGCTCCTCTCGATTAGTGACGTTCCCACTTAAATGTACTCTGTACCATCGAATCCAGCATATTAATTCACATGACTCCAGGTCTGAATAAAATTGAAGTCTACCAAAAATAAAAACACTCAGTCATAGTGAATAAATTTATTCTAACCTTCATACTTCCAAATGACAACATTGACAGATTCTCAGCAAGACACTGACTTTTTTTCCAATAATAACAAATACAAATGGTATCTTGCTATCGAGTAGCTTGCGCGTCACACACTGCGTGGCATTTCCCATGTATCCCTACTCATCATAACACCCCTACAAAATAAGGTTTAGCCCATTTTCTAGAAGGTCTCTAGGCAGAGAGATTAAGTGATTCACTCACAGAAATGAGAGGCTGGCAGTGGCAGACAGGGCTCAAACTCTTTGCCCTCTTGTTCAAAAGCTTATAGGCTTTTTTCTATCCTGAGTGATTGTCAAATATTTATATCTCTAAAACTACAATAAAACTGTAGTTATCCCCCAACAAATTGCATGCCAACTCTTACGTATTAGACAGCTAAGAGTAAAGCTGCCCTGACTTAATTGTGGGTAGGAGGGGGAGCGGGGCAGAGTAGAGGTGTAGAGCCTTCCGAATCTCGCCCTGCCCCCATTCCCTACCCCCCACTACCAGGGGCTGACCAGAGACCCCAGAGGAATCTGGAGCCTGCAGAGTGTTTGGGAAGCACATGCTTTTCCAGCTGTGCAGGCATGTCACCTGGTTCCACAGAGCCAGTGACAGACCCAGACAGCAGAGGAGACCTGCTGTGCAGACACACTGGAATCGAAGGATGCAAGAATAGGAGCACAGGGTATTGCAAATACGACACCAGTCAGACCCCAGAATAACTCATTCAACTTTGGGCTCTATCATTTAAAGGGGGAAATGGAAGAAATTTCAGAAGAAAAAGTCATAAAAGTAACTGAAAGG
The DNA here is from genome assembly GCF_002201575.2 of Neomonachus schauinslandi. Classification (NCBI taxonomy): domain Eukaryota; kingdom Metazoa; phylum Chordata; class Mammalia; order Carnivora; family Phocidae; genus Neomonachus; species Neomonachus schauinslandi. The sequence continues at coordinate 116,548,554 of NC_058406.1, read as the reverse complement.
TAAAAGGCAGTAAGGTGGTAGCTGAGAAGAGAGAATTTGAAATTCCTAAGCCTGAAAAACAAAGGCTCAGGCACGTTCAAGCCCATGACAGGATTTAGCCCCAGGACTGTGATTACCTGTGCCCCATTTTCTCTGACTCCAGAACTGGAAAAAGACGCCATTTCAAACTGGAGGAATTTGAACAGGGCATTATTAAACTCTTGAATTGGCTGGGTACACAACTTCTTTCCATGAGAATTTTAAAAGCAGGAGGCAAAGGTTTATAAATAAGAATTGGAGAAGATCTCTAAGGCATAGGGCATCAAGGAAAATCTATTAAAGGGCCTTTAAAGTGCCACCGACAATTAATTGTCCATGGCCCGTCTACAAGAACACCCCCGATCTCATCCACAGTGCTACCAACATCACACCGAGAGAGTCCTCAGAGGGCAACAAAGTCCACAGGCCCTGGGAGCAGGTGGATCTGGGTTCAAATTCCAGGTTTCTCTCTTCCTAACTTCAATTCCTTCATGCAAATTATTCAGCTGCTTGAAGTCTCAACTTACTCATCTGTTAAACAGAGAAGACAATAGGACCTACATCGCAGATTTTCCATGAGGACAAAATAAAAAACCCTGTATAAACTCCATGATTCAAGATCCCGAACACAGGAAGCACTTAATAAATACCAGCTATTTATTATTATTATCATTATTATTATTATTATTATTACCATGATTATCATCAACTTTATTTTTCATGTTGTTGGTAGGTGTGCAGAGTTTGTGTGTGATAGAAAATTTAACTGGCTCATATTTTCAATTTGTCTGCCAGACTGCTTTGATATAAAGGAATTTTAAAAGTGACATTAAAATAAGAAAAACTTGCTTCATGGATACATCCTTTTAGAAAGATGAAAAATGATCTAGATATTTAAAAAACTCATCTACACAGCTTTCCTCATTGAAGTGGTCTTTATGAGTCATTAGTCAGGGGAAAGTAAGAGTAGTCCGAGGACCAGAAACATATACTATTATGAAGGCTAGAGCTCCCTGGTTTGAACACTCTATTTAAGGTCATTTTGGGTTGGGCTATTAAGTAAAGCTTAAGGATATATAGTTTTTCCATAGACTCAGGAATTCCTAGACCTAGGTCTAAATTATTATGTTGAAAATAATGTATAACTTTAAACTCGTTTCATTTTACCACATAGACCAGAATTTATATTCCCAAAATGAGTGTTGCATTCAAAGTAGTCACTTTGGGAGGCTGCAAACTTACTTTATTATTGCTCCCAGAATTCAAAAGATTTTTGAAACTCCTCTTTTAGAAGTGCAGTCAGGAAAAGTTTATGAGCCACATTAGAAAATCAATCTTGTTACATTGTTTTCACACCTCATTCTTTTCCCCAAACATCACCCAGATGTAACCCACAGACCTGGCTTCCAGTGACGATTAGCTGTTTCCCAAAATCAAATCCACCATCAAAAGACAAAGAGTTGTCTGAGGATATGTAAAACAGTGTCCCACAGGCTCTGAAGAGAATTCCAGTAGGGAAATTCCCAAATATTCCAAGTAAAAGCAGCATTATTGAAATATGCATACAGCTTCTTAGGAGTGCCAACCGGGGGCGGGGGATGCCTGGGTGGCTCAGTCAGTTAAACATCCGACTCCTGATTTTGGTTCAGGTCACGATCTTGGGTCATGGGATTGAGTCCCAAGTCGGACTCCGCACTCAACGGGGAGTCTGCTAAAGATTCTCTCTCTGCCCCTCCCCGCTCTGAAAATAAATTAATAAATCTTTTAAAAAAATAAGAAAGTGCCAACCTGGAAGGAGGCAACAACTGAATGAATATGTTGTGGTATGTTAAATAACAGTAATCAGAGTCATGACTTTAAGGGCACACATCAGATAAGAGACTGTTTCCACCTTGAGCTGGAGTGCCAAAATGTGCAGGGGACAATGGAAGCTTTTTATAAAAATGTACAGTGGAGGACAATATTGAATCAAATTAGGAAAGTTCTCTGTTGCCATGACCAATAGTAAAGAACCACAACATTTAGTTCAATGGAAGGACAATAAACTCAAAAGAAATGATTTCTTTTGTTTGAAATAACTTATAGAATTCATGTCATGGAGAGCTATTGAGACAAATACTGGGTCTGAATTTGAAAATGGGGTGGATTATTTTATGACTGTTAACATAAAATTTGCAGCTCCGTAAGCCCAGATCGTGATTTAAAGATAATAAAATCTCATGCTTCAGGGTGTAAGTTAATCACCTGCAAGGACCAGGAAGAATTTTCCTTTCAGAAGTTAACAACACACAATTGAGTAGGTGCATAAATTTTGTTTAATTTCCAGTGCATTAAGTATTGGTCAGTGCTGAAAACAAGAATCAAATTAGATGGACTATTAATCTGATTTGGTTCAACAACTCCTATACTGTTGCTTCCACTGAGTTTTATGTCTTGTGTTTATACTTTGCTATTTTAAATAACAATTGCTTTGTCAGTTTCTCATTTTTATAGCACTTATCATCCCAGAATGGGGGCATTTATACACTATTCAGTATTGTCTGCTTTATACAAAGTAAATGGGATTGAAACTATCTCAGATAATCAACAACATGGTTAATCAGAAGTATCTTAATGTTTATAGAGTTGTGTCTCTTGTGGAAGATTCTATTGAGAAGACCCAAAAGGTCTCTGTTCACACACACACACACACACACACACGCTCGTTTTGCTGATGGAAAACATCTTTCAGAATCAGTGGTCTAAAAGCAAATAGGAAATAGAACTCACTCAGAAACTAATAGCAAAAACACATTCCGCCCAGGAAAATGTCAGATTCAGGGGTAGATTTTCAGTTGTGTATACAGTGGTAAAATCACATTTACCAGGTGACCTTCCCAAAGCACACACCACTAACGAAAAGTGGTTAGTGTATTTGAAAATAGAAGCAAATTTAAATTACTTAGTTTGTATGAGAAAGCAGTTTTAATTTATGAATGGTAGGTATAGAGATCTTCATAAACAATCTAATTGATTTGCAAAATTGTAGCCTTGCTTTCATAGTTTAATTAGAAGAAAGTGACAGAGTAGATTAAATTTATGATTTCTTCATATTCCCACTTAATCAGATTATGAATTCATGGCACTTTGCTATGGAAAATGAACTTATTCTACCTATCTTCCAAAGAAATAAAGTATTTCTGTAATTAATAGGCAGTTGGTTGTATTAGTCTGATTAAGAATTAACCAGAAGTGAAACTAGAAGCAGATTTTTTTCACCATCTAAATGAGTGGACCTTCACATAAAGATACAAATTCTTAAAATACAGGTGGAACACAGTAAGCTTCCTTGCAGCCCGCCATCCACCCCAGATCCAGTGGGGAGTAAAGGGCAGGGTACCTAACCAAAGGACAGAGGGTTATAATTTCTCATCACTTCTGGAAAGGTATGGTTCATACTGACAGCAGACGAGAGAGTGGAAAAGACCAATCTGATATTCTGTGGGTTTTCAAAGATTTCAGATCTTTCCTCACCCCTTGGGAAGAGGAATGGCATATCTTGTCAGGAGTCTCAGCAAGGGAAACAGTGACAGCATGGAGTCTTGGTCAAGAACAGTCATTCGGTCATTCAACAAATGTATTTGTGTTCTCTATGTCCTGTCACTATGCCAGATGCATGAGACACAGATATTCAACTTCTTACCATAACAGAGATCCTTTCCTTGATGATGCAGGACATTGTCATCAAGAGAGACGTCAGAGAGCGAGCCTCTGTTGGTGTGCCTATCATGTATAAGCACATAGCTAGACACTGGACACGTTATCCATCGTGTCACATTCAACAATTTAGAAAGTAAAGGAAAGGGGCGCCTGGGTGGCTCAGTTGGTTGGGCGACTGCCTTCGGCTCAGGTCATGATCCTGGAGTCCCGGGATCAAGTCCCGCATCGGGCTCCCTGCTTGGCAGGGAGTCTGCCTCTCCCTCTGACCTTCCTCCCTCTCATGCTCTCTGTCTCTCATTCTCTCTCTCTCAAATAAATTTAAAAAAAAAAAGAAAGTAAAGGGAAAACATGCAACTTCCCAAACTTCATATTAAAAATTATGTTTTGAGTGTTGTCTAACTCATCATTTTTGGAAATCTATTTAATTTGTTTGCCAATAGTCCTTCTAGGGATTAAAAGTACTAGTTAAAAATAGGTTTAGCATTACTGATATTTACATGCCTTAGTGTGGAGAAGATAGAAGACAAACAAATGGCTGGATAGACAAAATGTTTTGTGTAATTACCATGAGAAAATAGTCTTCATGAGGTTGGCAAGAAGTATCTCAAATTAGGCTGGAATCTATTTTTGTGTACCTATGTCTCTGTATCTCCCATCTGTGAAACAATCTTTCTATCATCTCTCTAAACGGTGGACCGCATGCTATTATTCAAAAGGTGGAATTCAGAAGAATTTGGTTCATTGTTTCTTTTGAATTCACCATGAAGATAACCATTACCATGTACATGCCTTAGCTCTTCTAGGCTGAAATTGGGAAGCCACCAGCTTCCTAATTCCTTCAAGAAATTGTGTCACTGTCCTTAGCCTAGAATATGAAATTCACTATGCGGATAGTTTTCCAAGAAACATGAAACTATAGATTAGTGTAATATTACACCTGGATTGTGTAATTTAAGTATGCAACTTGAGGCAACAAAAATTAGCTTATTTCAGGCAAGAAATGACTATTTAAATTGTAGTTCTATTTGCCATTTTAAATATGTATGTGTAATTTATTAGTTCTTCTGAACCAGTGCTTTCCGTTGAAGATGATTCTCATGAAATGACCCATTGAGAGAAGGTTTCTGTGGTTCTCAGTTGGAGATTCACAACACACATTAGCCTACTGAAGGCTCCGAGAAGGCACTGGCTTGTTTCCCTACACACTTTATCCTGGAACCTTGTTTTTTATAAGATATTTATTTTTCCACACATCCCCCACAGTACAATTTGGAACTGCGTGTGTCAGCGGGGTGAAGTGGGTGTTGTCCCTAGAAAGGCTTGCCAGGACTGGCTGCGGGCCCCCAGAGCCGGCCCCACTGCTGGCCAAGCGTCTGGACTCACCAGGATTTGGCATTTCTATTTCTACATGTGGCCTAAGTCTATTTCTCGAAGGTTGTTCAGTTGGACAAATGCATTTATTTAATTACATGGCTGCAGTTCCCGGGACGATTGTATGATTATGTCTGAGCAACATGTCATATGCGCCTATGTGCATTTTGTTTATGCATACACACGTTCAGGTCACCTAACTACACTCTGGAGATACCGTGTTACTTGATGACGAGGTGATTATTGGCTCGAGAAATAAAAATGAAAACATTTTCCCATCCACATATTTCAGAGCTTTGATAGTATGGGTGATGGGAGTGATTTTTCTTCTATTTAAATTAAAAACATCTATAAAGCAAGAAATAAAGATGCACTCACATGGATTAAATTTTATAGATATCTATCGTGTGTAACAGTTCTGTTCCTGCAGGGAGTTGATGCAGTATGTGACTAAGTATGAAATTAGCCCTTCTGTGGCAGGCTAAGGAGGAGGCGGTAAACACAATGAAACGCTTTCCCAAATGACTTCACTACACGGACACACAATAAACACATAATCTTCTTGGCATATATGGAACGATTTTTGAAGTGTATCACTGCAGTACATGCTATTCTGATGTAGGACTAGTCACTGTTTACACAGCCTGAATTAACCCATTTGACCTTTTCCTGGAATTGTTCACTACTCTGCACATCAACAATAAGAATTTTTAAGTAGAAGCAAAAACCAAAAAAAAATCTGCTTAAGTTTCTTTTTTTTTTTAATTGAAAGCACCATTTAAGTCCTGCATTTCACCGAGCGTCTTTCTCCTAAAGCCATCCCTTGAAAATGTGTGTGAACAATTTCTGACATTTTTAATATTCATACAGGAGACAGGGAGTCTGAATGTCGGTTCCTATTTCATAAGGGCACCATCAATATGGACACAGAGATAAATATTGTAAGGAGAGGATTCTTTGGAGGGGCTCGAGTTCTCTGGGTACACCCAGAATTCAGAGCCTCCCAGGACCCCAGATTTCCACGGTTTGGCGTATTTTCACAGATGTCAGTTGTGTCCTTTGGAGAGAGAATGTGGGGCTGCTCTTTCATTTACCCCAGCCTGCCTTTCTTGAGTCCGCACATAGACACACCGTGGTTCTCATTTTGGTTTCCATTTCATTTTCCTACACTAACGGGGAAAAACGAGTTGCATTGCTAACAGTGTTATAGGGTGACTTGTGAAATGAAGTTCCCATGATGTGTTTCAGGTCATCTTACGTGACGACCAGTGTCCCTAATGTGCTGGTCCATTGATGGTGCTGTATGTCTTGGGAAGGTTTCAGAAAGACCCGGCCACAGTAACAGGAGCTCATTTGACTCATAGACAGAATAAGCATGATATCAAGGTTGCAGAATAAGGTTATTTGCATCCTCAAGACACTGTTTTGACAAAGCAACATTTTTCCTCCAGAAGGACATGGTAGCATGTTCGTTCCCCAGCCGGTTTCACTTCTCCCCATTTGTTTATCAGCCTCTTTCTCTCAGCAAAAGTAGGAGGTGGGTTCTTAAGCCGGAAGAAATGCTTTGGGGTTAATTCTTGATTCTTTGCAGCTCCCACTGCTAGGTCTAGTTTTTAAGTCAATGAAAAGATTATTAGGAAATGACCTTATGAAGGTATAAAAAAATTAGGGCAAAATTATATTAATTTATGATGGAGTCAAAAATTTCTAAGATTATTTTTATCCAGTTCATTATGGGGGACAATTCATCACCAACTTCTTTAAAAAATCAAGATGAGTTCTGTGGTTACTTAGGAACTATATTAATGTGGTTTTATATGACTTCAGAAAGGTATTTTAGAACTCCTTTTCCCATATTCATTTCCATCAACCAGCTTTGTTTTCTTTGTGCAAATATCTAGGCCAAGGCTCCCTAAGGCTATAAAAAGGAAACACAGAAAATGAAACAATCAATAGAAGAACTCCAGAACTGAATTACTTTCAAAGAGAGCCATACTTATATTTCCTATCAGGGCACTGATGACATCCATGCCTCCCTCCTGCCCCCCCCCCATCTTGTTCATGGTCTGCACGATGAGAAAAGTCACCAAGTTAGAGCTTGCATTGAGGCAAAGAAAAAGGAAATGTCATTGGAGATTGTTTTAGATATCACAAAAAGCAGATTAAGCTCAGTCTTGCCTCAGTTGCGTTACAAATAATGGTGGAAGAGTTCTTAGACAAGAGTCAAGAAGAGTAACAGGTGTTGATTCCTGCTGAAGTTCCCTAGCACACTCCCCGAGCATCTTGCTGATATAAATCAACACCCCGTGTGTCCCTCTCTGAACTCTGCTCCTGTCTGTTTCCTCACAGAGCTACAGTGAACCTGTTGATGTGAAGACATCTCAACCTCCTCAGCTGATCAACTCAAAGCCGTCAGTGTTCCATGGGCCCAGCCAGGCCCACTCAGCTCTGTACCTAAGTTCCCACTACCACCAACAACCAGGAATGAATCCTCACCTAACTGCCATGCATCCCAGTCTCCCCAGGAGCATAGCCCCCAAGCCGAATAACCAAATGCCAGTGACTGTCTCTATAGCAAACATGGCCGTGTCCCCCCCTCCTCCCCTCCAGATTAGTCCACCTCTTCACCAGCATCTCAACATGCACCAGCACCCGCCACTTGCCATGCAGCAGCCCCTTGGGAACCAGCTCCCCATGCAGGTCCAGTCTGCCTTACACTCACCTCCCATGCAGCAGGTATGTGCTTGCGCTCTGGACTCCAATTCCAAAGTGTGGAGGGGTGGGGGGGCAGGGGACAGGGAGTGAGAGGAGGAGGGGAGAGTGATGGGGAAAGGGGGGGTCTCTCCATCCAGCAAAAGAGAGGGGGGGATATATGTGTTCTGTGCTATTTAATAGACAGAAAATGGAAGCTAGTCAACAAACATCTGCTTTCTGAAAAATAATAATTTACAGGTGGTGAGTTTGGGCAGCATTATAGGATCACAACAATGGATCGCTGCTTCTTTTCCTAATCCCTCCCTGGCCTTTTGCCACATTTATAGAAATCACATTTCTAATCACCTTCCTTGTTTTCTGCTCCTTGAGTAAAGTACATTTGTAATGTTGAGATGCCAACTCCTGCTAAAGACCTCTTTCGAACTGAGGGTTCTACATTAAAAAAAAAAAAATTTGTTTGGAAAGCCTTGATTGGTATGCCTGTTGAGGCCAATAAATGCCACAAAATGAAATCAGACCCATTGTTTTTTGATATTCAGAAATATCAGATTGGTACAACTTTTAAAATATTAAGAAATGACAATGTTAACTGGTGTTTTGTTTAAAAATAGATATATGGCTTCTGAACAAATCAGAAAACACAAGAAGTTTGGAAGCCTCTCTGCCCACTCCCCAATTACTGAAAGGATTTGTGTGCAATCTTAGCTTAACTTTCCTTCAAAGTCAAGTTTTCCTTTAGGATTTGGTGTTATTTTAAAATTTTAAAATGAGGAGCAAATGGTGCAAATGAAACTAAACATAAAGCAGTCAAGAATCCTGAAAACTTGTTTTAAAAACATACATCAGGGCGCCTGGGTGGCTCAGTTGGTTAAGCAATTGCCTTCGGCTCAGGTCATGATCCTGGAGTCCCTGGATCAAGTCCCGCATCGGGCTCCCTACTCAGTGGGGAGTCTGCTCTTCCCTCTGACCCTCCCCCCTCTCAGGTGCTCTCTCTCAGTCTCTCTCTCTCAAATAAATAAAATCTTAAAAAAAAAAAAAAAAACATACATCAAGCTGAAAACTACAAATCGTGTCAAATTCATCTATCACTTATAATCCAATTACTCTATTGTTCCCAGAGCTATGATTAAATATGCAAACATGGGCTTCCAAATGAGTTGATATTTAGCCCTCTGTTGAATTTGAGTCTGTAGTTGGACCAGGGTGGGTTGGAGAGGGGGCAGAAAAAAGAATCTAATATACTACCCCAAAATTTATTTTTTTAAGGCTTTATTTATTTATTTTGAGAGAGAGTGAGCGTGAGTGGGGGGGTTGGAGGGAGAAGCAGAGGAAGAGGGAGAATCTCAAGCAGACTCCCTGCTGAGTGTGGAGACCAATGTGGGGCTTGACCTCGAGACCCATGAGATCATGACCTGAGCCTAAATCAAGAGTTGGTTGCTTAACCAACTGAGCCACCCAAGTGCTGACCACGTTTATTTTTATTTATTTATTTATTTTTTAAAGATTTATTTATTTGAGAGAGCGAGAATGAGAGAGAGAGAGAGAGAGAGTACATGACGGGGGGAGGGTTAGAGGGAGAAGCAGGCTCCTTGCTGAGCAGGGAGCCCGATGCGGGACTCGATCCAGGGACTCCAGGATCATGACCAGAGCCGAAGGCAGTCGCTTAACCAACTGAGCCACCCAGGCACCCCTGACCACGTTTATTTTTATTATTATAATTGTAGACAAGATTTCTGAGAGCTGATAATAGCAAACCATAATATATTACTTTACCTTGTGTTTAATTTCAGAAAATTTGTAGTGCAGGAACTAGTATTATCTTCATTTTACAAGCAAAGAACTCAAGCTTGGCAGAGTTAAGTCATATGCCCATAAGGTTGGTGCTAGAATTTAAAACCCAGTTCTGTTCAGAAATCAGAGCCTGGATTCTTAAATGCTAGCCCTGGGCCTCTCACACTTAATCATGCTTATAGACTATTACCAGTTTTGTATTAGAAAACCTGTGTCTCCCAAGAATTTGGAGGGTCTTTAAATCCTAGTTAGTTTTAAGATTAAAATGATTATAGAGAGCAAATGGACCGAAGTCTCTTTACTGAAGCCTTCCCTGGTCCCTAAGCCGAAGATTTTGATAAAGCTCTGATGTCTTATTATCCAGACTAGCTGTTGATTCACTAGGGAAGAAGTCTGGGGAAAAGTCAACTTCTACCATCATACCTTGTCCACAGCAGTGTCTGTGACTAGCAAGTGACATTCATAGGGTCAAATTTCTGCTCTTTCTATCAGACATCACTCACAATAAAAGGGACACTCTTGGATGTCCTTGCATGTGAATGAACCAGTAGTGTTTGTGTAAAGAACGAAGAGTTTGAGGAACACAACCTTGGGTTGTTGGATTGACTCCAGCCTAAGGTGCTGCCCGGCTGAGGGCCCGTGTTCTGCTCACGATGCTCTAGCTCGGGTCTGTTTCTTCCCAGACAAGAGAATAGAGAAGGCACAGTCCCCTCCACCAAGTTGAGGGCTAGAGCCCTGTCTAGAGAGGACACTATTTTCTAACTTATCCGCTCAGAGATGGTTCCTTTTTCTACTTACACAAACACCTTGGATGAGCTAGCTGTGATCCTGAGGAGTTTTCAAACATTTCAGAATTTCATAAGGCCACATGTGAAAACTCAAGAGATTTGTCTTTCTATAGAGAATCGAACTGAATAGGAAAAAATAGAACAGATTACACTGGACACGTTAATCATCAATCTTTAAGTCAGTTCTATTAGTGTATCTCAAAAAGTGTTCTTACTGAGATGGTAGGATCTGATTTCAATTTACATTAATAATAGAAGACAAAATGTCATGAACCCCAAATGGAGAGCAAATAGCTAAAAGACTACAGTGACTAACATCACTTTTAACAATGCCTGGATCATGGTGGTTGAAGTAAAATAATTGTTGAATGGACAAATGAATAAACGAGCAACTAAAAATGAGTAACTTAAGTGTTTAAATATTAGAAGAAATTATAGGTTAGTTTGTAGAATCTCAATTCTTTGGAAGTTTTTTTTTAATTGCATTTATTCAAAAAAGATTAATTGAACCCCAAATGTGTGCCAGACACTGTCTAGGCTTTGGAAATTAAATGATAGGGGCGCCTGGGTGGTTCAGTTGGTAAGCGTCTGCCTTCGGCTCAGGTCATGATCCCAAGGTCCTGGGATCGAGTCCCGTGTGGGGCTCCCTGCTCAGCAGGGAGCCAGCTTCTCCTTCTCCCTCTGCCATTGCCCCTGCTTGTGCTATCTGGCTCTCTCTGTCAAATAAATAAATAAAAACTTTAAAAATACAAAAAGAATTGGAATGATAAATGAGAACAGGTAATGAGGCCTCTGTCCCCATGTAGCTGACATCAGAGTTGAGGAGCAGTGGCGGTGTGGTGGTGGTAATAAGATAAACAGATAAATTAGTAAGATCCTGTGGGGGGTGGGCGTTGAACAGGAATTCAGACTGCAGAGTGTATGGAGAAATAGCAGAGCCTTCAGCTGGAATGGTTAAAGAAGGCCCTGTAGAGGGCTGACACAGACACATGAAGTCTGAGAAGAGGACGCAGCCTGTATGAATCAGAAGGTGTGTGTGGCGGGGGGGCCCTGGGTGGCTCAGTCGGTTAAGCGTCTGCTTTCGACTCAGGTCATGATCCCAAGGCCCTGGAATCAAGCCCCACATCAGGTTCACAGTTCAGCAGGGAGCCTGCTTCTCCCTCTGCCTCTTCTCGCTCCTGCTTTCTCTCTCATTTTCTCTCTCATTTTCTCTCTCTCTCTCAAATAAATAAATAAAATAAAATAAAATAAAATTCTTATTTAAAAAAAAAGAGGTGGGCAGAGTAGGTGGGGAAAACCAGCAGAGGCCAGAAACAGGGAAAAGAGGCTCAAGGCTGGAAGGACCCATTTGGGGAGGAGCGTGGCTGGTCAGGGACCTGAGAAGGAGGCCAGTGGGAAGTATGGTGAATCAGGGGAGAGCCATGGGGAGTGAGGTCAAGTCATGGGCAGGTCAGTGGAGTAGGATCCTCAGGTTAAGGGGACTGGCAACCCCAACAAGTTGATAATCCTAAAATCAGGATAAAAAAGTCCGTCAGCCATGATGTCACTCAATTTATTAAAATCACAACAGTCTGTCGGGGACAAAGTTCAAGTTCTCAAAGTTGGTCTTTACCCCATGGCTGTAGAATCAGGTTGTGGGTGAAATTTGACCTGTCTGATGCACCATCCAAACCACCTTTATCTTGAAGATGTTTGCTTCCTGGGTGTGGGGGCCATGTTCACATACTCAAACATGAAAAAAAGAAAATGAGAGAAAGAGAAAGCAAGTTACTGGCTACTGTATTTTAAAAATAATCTCATATTTCAGTATTATGTTAGCTATTTTATTATCCTTCTGAAAAAATGAATATATCCTACAAAAATGATTGTATAGTCCACCAAGAATAATAGTTTCATTTTTTTCTAGAATAATATTTTATACACCAAACCCATGGAGCTACTTTTTTTTTTTAGTCCAGTTTTCTTCCCTTTTTTCTGCTCACTATATTGTCGAATGAGGTCATGAGAAAAAAAATCATTAATATCTGTCAACTTCCTTTATAACCTTAAGAAAAAATCTTTGTATGATATCACACAGACAGATTTTCAATTTCCTCATGTAATAAACAGCTGCTTTAGGATTTGGGTGTAATTTAAAGGTTTAAAAAAATCACATTGAGATTGATGAATAAATCAGTTGTGAAGACAAAAACATTGATGCCTGTTGAAAATACCTCTCCAGACAGGCAGGAAATGAAATTAGTTCCCAGTAAAGTGTGGATATGAGGATCACTGTTTGGTTGTGCTACAGGCTTTTTAGGACTTGCTATGTGGCCCAACAAAAATGTTAGGGCTACAGAAATCTAATTAAAGAGCAAATGTCCCTTCTGACATCAAATCAATCTTTATCATGTTTTCTATTTTTATTTCAATCTGGCACCAGAAAATGAAATTTAAAATTCCAGGCATGCTATAAAACAGTTGGTGATTTTTCTCTTGAGCATTAAAATGCAAAATATTCAGCCTTGTTTAATTAGACCGCTAAGCAAACATGTTCCAAAAATGTATATCACCATTGTTGTTTCATATTTACATCAATAATAAAAATGTACTTAGCTCTAGGTTCAACCTCAGCACCTCTTTACTAGTGTTAGAAGAATATTGCATTTTCCAAATCGAGAGCAAGTAAAATAATGTTATTTAAGGCTTTACTTGTATTTTTCTTGATCCTTGGTTGCTTGGATGTTACTGATCTTCTTAAATTTAGGCAGTGAGGTTAGCTGAATTTTAAATCTTTGAACTTTGTCGATGACAGATCATTTTGGTTTTATACGCTGAAGTTACCCATTTAATCTTAAACTAATAGCTCAAAGGTTAGTGTTCTCCTGACAGTCTCTCACCCGCCCTTCAGGAACCATTTTCATTGGATGGGAAAAAAAGCAATGGTGGTTTCTGTTGTTGTGTAGGGTTGGGTGGAAGGGAGTTGGTTTGTTTTTATTTGTTTTTTGCTCTCTTGTATGTTGTCATGCCTTCAACTAACTCAAGATATTTCCAACTACTCTTTTCTGACACTTGTTTACTTTTAGGTTATGTTTTGTCCATTGTGCAAAAATCCAATATGGAGAACTTCACATTAAAACGATAGGAAAGCCCCTGACATTTACATATTTATACAGCCCCATGCCTTCCCAACAGGAGTCTGTGTTAAGCTTTATTCACTGGAAGAGATGATTTATTGAGCCACTACTACAGATTAGGCCCTGAGAATATCCAGTAAGCAATGCAACACTCTGGTCTCCAGTCCCTGTGGCCAGAGCCCTTATGAAGGGAGCAAAATGGAAGTCAACACAAGGCTCCTCTCTCTAGGAGCTTTGTCCTGCTGTTTGCCCAGTATCACCCTAGACACTAGGAAAGAAGTCAAGCAAGCTGGATGATAAGCCCCATAAAGACAATACTATAAGATGGCTCATCACTTGAGCATCCAACTCTTGATGTCAGCTGGGGTCTTGATCTCAGAGTCATGAATTCGAAGCCTACGTTGGGCTCTGCACTGGGTATGGAGCCTACTTAAGGAAAAAAAAAGAAAAGATAATATTATAAGACCATAATGGAATGAATACATTCCATCAAAGCCAGTGGGACTCCTTGTGTGACAGAGGTATAGCATGGTCTCGAGAAAGAAAGGAAATCAGCCTGGAAAGAACTAGAGAATCAAACATCAAGTTGTACCTCTTACTTTTCACTTTGCTCTTTTGGAAAATGTTTATAGCTTGAGCTGCAGGTGTTGTCTACACAAACATACTTATTTTCCACAAACCAGTTGTAAAATAAGGAAATATTTTATTCCTTTTAGTCTGTGTGAAGTCAAATAGCCAGGCTGGCTGAATTTTCTACTTTTCAGTGATGTGTTTCTAATCATTCAAAGGTTTGTCTTTCATCCACAGTTTTGGTGGGAATTAGTGTGGACATTGGCTTGCGGTCTTTATCACTGGAATGGAAAATAAGTTAATATCTTAAAGCCAAAATGGAGAATTGAAGACATTTGATAATAGGTACCTTTGAGTGTTTACCCAAGGGATACTGAAACACGAATCAAAGTCTAAGGAAATATCCTTAGTTAAAAGTCAATCCTCTGATCATTCTGCTGAGTTAAAACAAAAACAGAAGCAAAAACAGCAAAAACTCAATATTATGCCTCCCAAAGCTCCCCGCAAGTAAATACGGAATGGTTCATTTTTAAATCTCTTGATTTCTCTGTGGTTAAAAACCATGTATGAAATCCACAGCAGAAGGAGATAACCACGAGATTAATTAAGTTGCTTTTTTGGTCATTTCCAGCAAAGTTTGCTTATGCTGCTCTTGAATTCACCAGATAAGCTAAAAATAAATCTTAGTGTATAATGCTTTTTGTTTACCAGATATAACTATATACTTCAGAGATTCTGTCCTTGAATTTTTAATAGCTTTGCAAGGATTACAGGTCAACACTTCACCATACCAGTGTATTAGAGGACTCTTCCTGAAGTCTGATTATTATTTGCCAGTTAAGAGACTTTTCAATTTAAAAATATTTGCTCTGTCTTACACTTTTCCTTCTCTGTGTTTTCCGGTGGCAAGTTGCTTTGAATCTCTTTCCTTATATTAGTCCAACAACTGTTAAAAAGCTTTGGTTGAAATTTTTTAGCTGAGAAAGAAGTACAAATAAAAGAAGAAGCAGATGGTCCCTTTGTGATTGAATGAAGAAAACGGGTTTCGAGAACAATATGTGAATAGGTGTAGTCTAATAAAACACTCAGCCACCTGCTGCCTGAATCCTTCAAAAAAGATTCTGTTGCATATTCTGGGGATTAACTATTAATGTATCCTTAGGTTTGATAGAAAACATAAACTGAGGGGTTAGGTCCTTTTCCCTTTGTTCTGATTGAGTTGGCTTCTCCATATTTTAAGTTGTTTCTCAATTCAGTTTATCTGCTCAAGAGTATGTAATTAAAGGTTTTCTCACACATGTTCAGTGAAGGAAAGGTAAGAAGAATAGGGTCGTGGGCACGTCTTTTCTACCTTTGTTTTAAGTTTTCTGGGCCCTCGGGATACGTTTGCCCTTACAAAGGCACAAGTGAGAAGGCAGGAGTGTGTTTGCAAACAATGGATAAATATTTAGGGGCTTCTCTTCCTTAAAAAAAAAAGAGGCACTTTGATCCTTATTTGTGGATTTGCTTTCCCTTTCAGGGTTTTACTCTTCAACCCGACTATCAGACTATTATCAATCCTACATCCACAGCTGCACAAGTGGTAACCCAAGCAATGGAGTATGTGCGTTCTGGGTGCAGAAACCCTCCCGCCCAGCCGGTGGACTGGAATAACGACTACTGTAGTAGTGGGTAAGCGGCGGGTCATCGCCACCTGGTGGTGGACAGCTCTCATAGCATGCTTGGCGTGCCCGGCTCCCTGGGAGATGGAAAGATCCCGTCTTTTCTATCCTGCTAGTTCTAAAAGATCATCTGGAACGGTTCCATGTTCGGGAAAGCAGAAGACACCAATCCAGAAATTTTTAAGCAGTTCTAGTCGTTCCAAGAATAAACAAATGCCTTTCGATCCCCGTTCGATGTACCTGGGCCCTTTCCCAGTGCACCGCTCCATCCCTCAAGCTAGAACAAATAGACAGATGCCCCCCGCGGTCACCGGTAGCACCAGTCTTGTAACAAGGCGCTGTTTTTTTTGTTTTTTGTTTTTTTGTTGTTTTTTATTTTTTATTGTTATGTTAATCACCACACATTACATCATTAGTTTTAGATGTAAAGGCGTTGTTTGTCTGTTTTCTCTTCACACAGGGGCATGCAGAGGGACAAAGCTCTGTACCTTACCTGAAAGTCGGAACACCTCTTCTTTCCACTGAGGAATTCAGGGAAGTCTTTTTCACCGGACTGCTTTGTACAGCCAAGGCAGTTCTCCATTTTATTAGAAAAATACAAGTTGCTAAGCACTTAGGACCATTTGAGCTTGTGGGTCACCCACTCTGGAAGAAATAGTCATGCTTCTTTATTATTTTTTTAATCCCTTATGGACATTGTTTTTCTTCTTCCCTGAAGGAAATTTGGACCATTCAGATTTTATGTTGGTTTTTTGCTGTGAAGTGCTGCGCGATAGTAACTGCCTTAGCAACTGTAGATGTCTCGGATAAAAGTCCTGGATTTTCCATTGGTTTTCATAATGGGTGTTTATATGAAACTACTAAAGACTTTTTAAATGGCTTGATGTAGCAATCATAGCAAGGTTTGTAAATAGCATCTATGTCACACTCTCCTAGAGTATAAAATGTGAATGTTTTTGTAGCTAAATTGTAATTTGAAACTGGCTCATTCCAGTTTATTGATTTCACAATAGGGGTTAAATTGGCAAACATTCATATTTTTACTTCATTTTTAAAACAACTAATAGTTCTATATTTTCAAAATATTTGAGAAAAAAAAAACGTATTCCCAAATGATTTTAATTTAAAAACAAAATTGGCTTTGTCTCATTGACCAGACAAAAAGAAACGAGTGTTAAGGGAAGCGCAAACACATTTATTTTGTACTGCAGAAAAATTGCTTTTTTGTATCACTTTTTGTGTAATGGTTAGTAAATGTCATTTAAGTCCTTTTATGTATAAAACTGCCAAATGCTTACCTGGTATTTTATTAGATGCAGAAACAGATTGGAAACAGCTAAATTATAACCTTTACATATGGCTCTGTATTATT
Organism: Neomonachus schauinslandi; assembly: GCF_002201575.2. NCBI lineage: Eukaryota > Metazoa > Chordata > Mammalia > Carnivora > Phocidae > Neomonachus > Neomonachus schauinslandi. The sequence continues at coordinate 116,531,453 of NC_058406.1, read as the reverse complement.
GTTTCTTCATACTGTGTCTGTATTTAATCTTTTTTTATGGAAACTGTTGCGCCTATTTATGAAATAATAAATATAGGTGTTTGTAAGTAAATTTGTTAGTATTCGAAAGAGGTTTCTTTGATGTTTTAACTTTTGCTGGTAAAAAAAAAAATTCACGCTTGGTGTGAATACTTTATTATTTAGTTTTTACAGTGACATAAATAAAGCCAAACCTACTTTTCATTTAGCAGCAAATTAAAGTAACCAATCCTTTATTTCTACATTTCTTTGGTGGATGCAAACAAAAAACTGATACTTAAGAACTTTCTTTCTTCGTACAATATAACAGAGAATTGCCCTAAAAAGTCACACAAGCTCCAGGACTAAACAGATGGGCTCTCTATCTGAAAAGTGTTGCTTCTTGGTTCTCAGCTGGTTTTAGTCAATCCTGTAAACTCCCCTCCTCCAAAAAAAAAAAAAAGAAAAAAAAAAACGATTGAAGTCGAATCAACTAAAATTCCTCAAGCTGCATGCTTTTCACAAAATCCAGAAAACATTTAGGAATTAAAGCAGAGGTGGGGTAGGATGGGAAAGCGTACTGTTAAGAATACGTCTCCAAATGAAAGGTGAGTAACCAGACAGCAAAAGAAAAAAAAAAAAAAAGGAAAGCATTCCAAATTTGAAAGCTATTGATAGAAATTGAGATTCTTGCTGTCTTTTGTGCCTCTACAAGCCACTTCTCTTTCCAGAATTCTGAAGTCTTCCAAGAGAATTCTGAGGGTATTAGAGATTTGCTAGGGAACCAAAAGCATTGAGAATCTGGCTGAAGGTTTGCAAAGCTTTTTATCAAAAAGAGCTAGCAAATTACTCCCTTACAGGGGATTGCATAAAGAAAGCTAGTCTGGTTGGAAATTAAGAGGATGGCTGATGTCTCTTTCATGGAATGTGTGAAATAAACTTAGCAATTTAACTAAATACAAATAAATGCATTGTGTAATCCAGTCAGAATTAAAAAGACAAAAGGTATGCTTGCTTTGGAATGATTTTAGGCATTGTACAACCTTGAATCACTTGAGCATGTAATAACTAATAAATAATGCAGATCCAATGTGATTATTAAAATGACTGTAGCTGAGAGCTCTAATTTTCCTGTCTTGAAACTGTATAAGAACTCATGTGATTAAGTTCACAGTTTATTGTTTGTCTGTTTAGTATTTTAGAAATATACCAGCACTACTAATTACCTAATGTCTTTTATTTATTATATTATGATAAAGTAAAATTTTCACTTGCATTAAGTCTAAACTGAGGAGGTAATTACTGGGATGAGAACGACCAGCTTTGACTTTGACAGGCAGTTTGTACAGGGAAGTAGAATGTTGTTTACAGCTTTTCTAGAGCAGGTGTGCAACCAGGGTAGAGAGAGTGTTAAAACTCGAAACAAAAAAAAAAGGGGGGGGGGGTAAACAAACAAATGTAAATAAAAGAAAATACATCGCAAATAAAAATTATTACCATGCGTGACCGTATTCTATTTGGATGTCCATCAGTCTCTAAAGGACAGACCCAGTCAGATGACAAATCCCAAGTGAATTTCATGGCAGTAGTGATGAGGCACGGTAGGGATTCATGCCCGCCACAGCCACAGATGTTCTTTCTGGAAGCCCTCTCATCAACCTGAGCTCTAGGACTGTGAGGTGTTGCTTGAGGAAGCCGGCATCCAGCCTGGGCCACAGCAGCTTGGAGCTTGTGACTTGAAGGAACAGTGATGGTGGACACTGAGTTCCCCGCTGTGGCACTCCGCAGGATTCCAGATCTCAGAAAAAGTCATTCTGGGAAATTCAGCAATAACGCTGAACATATAGTATCTTTACCAACATACCAAAGTCAAACTTAGAATCAATTAGGAAAGAAAAAAAAGAAAGTGTCCCAGTGGTTAGAGGAGGGTTTTGTCTGTAACATACATGAGAAAGAATAGTGCAAAATCCCAATTCCCAATCAAATGTGAATGAGTGGACAACGGGAAATTGGTCAAGTAATGACTTCCATAATCAAATTAGTGAATGTAGCTAAGAACGAGAAAGTTGGTCTCTGTGACTGTTTTCACCTGTTGCCTTAAAGGAACAGAACCCGTCGGAAATGGGGCAGGAGTGGTCCACAGACAACCATGGCCTCCAGGGAACAATGTGTCCTGGCTTGAATTCATCACTAAGACATTTTCTTTCATTCATAAATTCAAAATTAAAAACAATAAACACATCAACACTCAGTTTCCTTTTTCCATGGACCTCTTCTTGCCTTTTGCAAAAGAGTTGCCGTACTCGTTTGAAAGGCAAATTGACTGAGTCATAGGAAATTGCCAATATTTGACCCATTTACCTACAAAAAATGGCAATTTCGTATGGTTCCACCCAATGTGTTTCAGAACCAGAGATGATGGGGTTTGGGCTATAACATTAGATACAATTTCACATAGAATTAGAATTAGAAGTTCTTTACAAAGTTCTAGGGGGAAATACTCAAAGAAGTAATCAGTTTTGTTGGCTTGCAAGGTACCTCACTTCAAATCAGTCACAGACAGCTTCATTAAATTAAGAATATTTTGAATTACCAGATTCCAGTAAATCCCAAATAAACATCCTAACGGTTTTGTTACACACAGATGTTTTCTTAATGTTTATTTGTTGAGAGGGGATTTGAGTGTCACTTTCTCGTTTCATTCATAACTCTCATTTTAAGGTAACAGTAGAAAAACAGAAATTCATCTCTTTTGCTGATGACTGAGCACTGAAATAGTGGCAAGGCAAGATACAGAATTCACATGATAAGTTTAACCCCCAAATGCTATTGCACTGAGTCACCTGATGGGGGAATTCATGAGTCGGTCACCCCACAGTACAAATTTCTCTTTGTTTTCCTTAAATAGAATAATCTCTTAACTCTCTTAACTACGTGTCATAGCACATAGTAGCTGCACGATAAATGCAATGATATTTAGAAAGATAAGTGAAACATCACAGATTATCCTCAGCAGGAATTGTGTGATGTTTACTTGATGATTTAAAAGCTCTTTAAATATAGAAGGGAATTAGATACTGCAGACAAGCATTAGGAGTGATGAAGAATGCAAAATTTCCATTAAGAAATCTAAGCTTACAAAAAGATAACAAAGAATTTCAAAATGAGTTGTGCCTTTTGTTTTTTTGGTCTATGTTACTGAACAAGAGTTTCTAGTTGCAAAAGTAAAAGATAGAATACACACTAGTCACATCAAGAAAACAAGAAGCAAAGGAGAAAAAAAAGGTGCTAGACAAGTAGGAGTGTTGAGTGCAAGAGAGAAATTTCAGGAGACAAGTGTATGGAATGCTAAATTAAAACATCGATGAACAGTATGCTGATTTTTTTTCTGATTGCCAAGTGCTAGTATGACTTGATGAAATAAATAAAAGATCATACTGCCTGGACTCTGCCTAAATTATGCCAGGCTAAGAAGAAATGGTCCTAGCTTCTAAGACTCCCAAAAGGAGATTTGGAACCAGGTGCCATCATGGAAAAGCCTTCCCTGACGGAAAAGTTTCCAAATCCGTACACAAGACTATTGCTTGGAGAAAGGGCACAGGGCTGCCGAGGGCGGCGGCGGGGGGGTGGGTGCCTCCTGACGCCACCAGTCACAAGGGAGGTAGGCCAGGAGGGAAGGAGACCTCCGAACCAACCGACACATACCTTGCAATACATGTGCATACAGAGACTTTAGACTTCGCTTTCTCATTTCTTAGTTAATATCTTGTCGTGTGTACCCAGAACCAGATTACACCGCCGAGGTAAGACATAAAGATGAAGTTCTTGTTCTGGGACCTGGAGACAACAGAAGACAATGTCATGTTACATTTCTGCCCTGGTCACAATTGAGCCTCATTAAAGGAGCCCACCAGCATGAATCCTGCGACTGTCAGGATTTCACATTGTATTAACAGCTTGCTAGCAAAGACATTTGAAAATGAAATTTCATTCACATGGACCTGAGGCCAGAAAAAAAAGGAATAGTGACCGAAAAATAAAATGGAAAGACTTATCATTCTACAGAAGAAAAAACAAACCCTTCTAAAGAGAGACTACAAACTACAGTATTTTAAAGGCTGCAACATCCCTGTTTGACAATTGTGTGTTTACAATAAGCCCAAGCATAATTGCTCTGATGGGCTGTCAGGGAAAAGATTAATTTGGCAAAGATTAGTATTGACTTGCTGTTTATTAAGGCTTTTAAACAGCTGTATCTGGCAGCATTCCTGTAAGTGCCTGTCATATCTGAAAATCAGCCTCACACCCTGGTGCTCGCCAACTGTTACTAAACAGTCTTCTACCACTTTGAATGTCTTTCTCCAGGACAAACAGCAAGAGCAAACTATTGCCAAATTAGCCCTTTTCTCCTCCTGTCACTTTTTTTTTTTTTGAGGTGGGGGTGGGGAGCTTCTGAATGCTGAAATGTCAGCTCATGGCCGATGGCTTAGCTGATAAGAGGCGCCGGAAGTCAGTAGGTGGTTTGGGTGCTAGATGAATACATTCCCCACATAGAGAGTGGTAGTGCTGTTAGTCCCCTCACACAGACAACAAAACCACAGTTTGCAACTGTTACAAGGCAAAAGGTTTTAAAGACAGAAAGTGGCGATCAAAGGTTTGAAGCCATCAGATTTCCAAAACTGTTTTGTGTCCTCAGACCAGCAATTGCCCTATGGGCCGTAGCGCTGGGAAGAAAGCCCCCGGTTGGGATGCTGAGGGCAAGTTCAGGAGCGGCCATTCATCTTGCTCATAGGGACTGAGGTTTCTCCTCGCACTCAGAAAGAGGACAAGTCACTCGGTAAATCATGCACCTTGCATTTTGATTCAGTGGAAACCTGTAGAATAAGACAGGTCTGGATGTTTTGAAGTCTGTGAAAGAAAGAGCAGATGGAGTTTGGTACTGGAGTAAGACCCAGTAGTTTCAAATCCAAGTGTGGTCATAAAGGCAATGGAAAGAATGGCATTCCAGTGGAGTTAAAACATCAAGCTATAAAGGCCCCAGTGTTAAGGGGAAAGTCACATTAGTCTTCCAACTGGACTGCTTTTTCGAGCATTAATCTCAACCTGTTTGAGTTGCATCAGCCCGGAAAAAGTTGTCGGAGCAGATGCAGAAGGACAGTGTCATCTCATAACCCTTGCTGGCCCTTTCTGTTACTCTGTGCGCAGCAGCGGGGAGGGGAGGGGATTGGCCAACGGGCCAAGCTTTCTGGATGGGCATTCAAAGCAGGTGTTTGTCCATGTCTAACCTCCAAATACTATTATTTGGAAGTCCAGGCTATGGATGCAGGCTGATGCTTGACATTCGGATTGGGATCACAACCCCGTAGAATTTGAAGCGTAGACAAGTGAGCCCTACTGCTCAGCCCTGACAGCAGGCCATTCCCCCACAGGCAACCAAGAATTCTGTTCCTGATTCTTTCCACACACCATGATGGTGGGTGAAAACTAGATGAGACGTAATACTAATTCAGCACTACCAATTAGACAAATGAAGTAACTCGCTATTGAGAGCAAAAGGCAAGATATGTGTTTCACTGAGCTCCACTGAACCCCACGAGCGGGGCTCATGGCTGAGAGCTTTCATTCCTGGTCCTGTCGATGCCCAGGCTATGGACAAAGGAAAATCCAGAGTGCAGAATTTACTTAAAAATTAATCTGTGACCATAAGTCACGGAGTGTTCTAAATCCTAAAATAGCCCTAGACTCATGTGGTCATTTTCTAGGGCAAGAGCTATGGCTGGAGGAGGCTGCCCACTCTGAGAAATTAGGCCGAAGGTCAGATTGTGCAGAAATGCACCCTCTCAACTTGATTGGGTGGTAGATGTTACTCAAAAGGAGCAGCTCCATCACTCAAGTCAAAGCACGCCTGTTGCTAATTCAGTTAAATTCAGAGCATACAGTGGCAACCATCTATTAAAAAAAAAATATATCAATATTATTTTTAATAGAATTCAAGAAAGGCCAGGGTAGAGTAGGGAGAATCACTTTGGTGGATTCTTACCATGTTTTGCAGGAGAACATTTGGCAAGCCTTTTCTTCAGATCTTTATAGGTCTGGCTGCCTCCCACTGGGCTATAATTCTTTGATTATTCACAGGAGTAAACTGAGTAGAAGAGGGGAAGGAATAAACCGTTTCAGGACTCACTGTGATGACACAAACAGCAAAGAGAACAATGAACGGAAGGAAGCTAGCCCCATGGCATGTGGTTAGTGGATAAAAGTCCTTCCAGAAACTTCACATTATTGGTGTGAGTTTCAAACACGCAGAAATCGTACTGTATGAAAGTAGTGTGTCCCGATACTCACTGTCGGGTCTATCTTTGATCTAGTTCTATCCAGTTTCCCAAGCCTAAGGAAACGGGCCAGAATTCACCCGTCCAGAAGCCATAACCAATTCTGGGGAGTATTTTGTATCTTGTTTTGTTTGTGTTTTTTCATCAAGGTAGACCCACAGAAACCTAAATCTGGTCTTGGTTAGAGTTTCATACAAGAAGAAAAGAAGAATGCTATATCTAAATGAAACTGCAATTTCAGGGTAGTATTACAAAATACACATATCTCCAAAACCATTCTAGCTGTTGAGTTGGGTCACTTTTAACACCTGGTTTCAAGATGTGGTTTCAGCCGACCAACATAACAGAAGTGACAGTCCTTTACAACACTAAGGTCCCCTGGGGTAGCTCTAGATTGGGGTTTCTTCTCTCTCTCTCTCTCTCTCCCCTTCTCTCTCTTCTTACAGGGAAAGAATCTGCTACTTTATATAAGTTTATATATATAACTATATATCAGTTTCTTGAAAACGATTCCGGCCTTGCGTTCCCAGAACATTCACCTTCAGCACATGGACAGCTGGGGGAGCCAGATTGCCTGCGTTGTCACTTTGCTGATCACTTTGTTAATTCTCAGATAAATGGAGAACGACTCCATTTTCTCTCCTCCCCTTCTCTCTAATGCAGAGCAATCAGAAGTCTCTGAGGACTTCTCTATATGACTTCCCATTTCACACCACAGATGGTTTAGATAAAAACTATTCGTTTCATTTATTCAAACAGCTTCATTTCACCAAAATGAGCATATTTTTAGCATTTGCCCAAGGTTTGTTTCCCTGTTTTTTGTAGATGTAAAGGAGTTTGGCTGACGTCTCATACTTCAATCATCAACTTTCCTGCCCCACCGCCCTCCCCCGCACAGCTTTTGGAATGGAGTTGAGGAGTCCTCCAAGAGGCAATTTACTGTTTTAAAAGTGGTGTTACAGTGCATTTACAAATTTGATCTTGTCTCACAACCATTGAATGTTTGCTTTTTTCCAGAGGTTACTTGAGATCATTTCCACTGGAGCACAGGTACTGTATATGTCTGCTTAACACGGGGATGCCAGCTCTCTATCTTGGTTGTATCTCGATGGCATTATTCTGGAGAATATTTTCATGTGGATGACACACCATACCAAACCAAACCAAACCAAACAAAACAAAACCCTCTTCAGAATACATACTCAAAGAGAGGACCTATAAATACACAAGTTCAAAAGTTAACACACTTTTTGTTGTTGCACAGAAAGATGTAAACTGCTTGATGGATGTTACCTATGTTCAGTTCCTGGGCTCAGACAAGAATTTAAAAATTGTCTGTTGTTACTTTAGGATTAAAATGGCAGGTGGAGGCAGGCATCTGGGTGGCTCAGTCAGGTAAGCGTGTGACTCTTGATTTTGGCTCAGGTCATGATCTCAGGGTCCTGAGATTGAGCCCTACGTCAGGCTCCACGCTCAGCAGAGAGTCTGCTTGAGATTCTCTCTCTCCCTCTCCCTCTGCCCCTTCCCACTGCACTTGCACTCTCCTCTCTCTCTCAAATAAATAAATAAATAAATAAATCTTTAAAATAAGATAAAAAAATAAAATGGCAGGTGGAAATATATATATAATGTAATATGTAATGCATGATATGTGATATATGACATATTCTATATAAATATATATCCATCTGCCATTTTATTTTATTTCATTTTTTCTTTAAAGATTTTATTTATTTATTTGAGAGACAGAGAGAGAGCATGAGCAGAGAGAGGGACAGAGGGAGAGGGAGAAGCAGACTCCCTGCCAAGCAGGGAGCCCGACTCAGGACTCAATCCCAGGACCTTGAGATCATGACCCAAACCGAAGGCAGACACTTAACTGACTGAGCCACCAGGCACCCCTCAATCTGCCATTTTAATCCTGAAATAATAGCAGACAATTTGCTTAAATTCTTGTCTTAAAAGTATTATAGATTTATATATATAATAATCTACTCTGATATATACAGATTATATAAATATAATCTATTCTATATATAGATTATGTATATAAAATAATCTACTCTAATATATATATGAATTATATACATAATAATCTTCTCTAGTATATATAGATTGTAAATATAATAATCTAGTATATATAGGTTATATATGTATATATACACTAATCTACTCTAGTATATATGGATTATTATATATAATCTACTGTGGTATATATAGGTTTTATGTATATAATAATCCATTCTAGTATATATAGATTATATATAATAATCTACTCTAATGACTCATAACTAGAATTATACAGTGGTATGAAAACTAGACTAATTTCTTATAACATAGCTGGTGTAAACTAACCAACTTGGTTTCCAGCTCCAACTTCCTTCCCCTCCCCCCATCTCCCTTACCTCTTTGGGGATATTTCTGTTTTTCTCAGAGGGATGATGTGTGCCTGTGGGCTCAATGACCATGGATATGAAAATATTCCTTCCTCTTATTATTTCTCCTCTGTTTTTCAGAAACCCTCAAGGCTTCCCATTCCTTCAGAGACTTTAAAGGCACCAAATATCGATGTTTTATAGGCTCAAGCCAGAACACGTCAGCATCCAGTCCTGGTTTTCTTGACCACTAGGTTTACAAGTAGCTCTTAATTGTTTTTTTAACCCATTTGGTATAAGCATAACCATCCACACCCAATGTAATGGACATGAAGCCACTTTCACTGGCAGCCTATAGTTGTAGACTACATGTCTACCTGCATGAATCTAAAAGTCATATAGAGGAACCATAAATTAAATCTGTATTTCTCAAATCTTAGGGTATTAAAAGTAGATTCCCAGGTTCCATTCCCAGGTGACCTGATTTAGTTAGTCTGGAGTGGTGCTCTCGTATCTGTATTTTTATGGCTATCTCAAGTTTTGATGCAGGTGTCCACAAACTAATCATTCAAAGGGAGGTCAAGTCAATCTTGCCATCACCTTCGAAGACTTCGAGATTCTCTGCTACCAATGCTTAGGATTAACACTGACTTAAAGAATGCACTTCTGATAAGGAAAACACACTCAACTAAGATCTATCTAAATTATCTGATTAAATCTCTTAAACAGTCTTGCACAACAAGAAATCTAGGCGCCCCTCAACCTGGGCTGTGCAATGCTCAACAAGGCCATCTTGCCCATCATCCTGCGTGTAGGCATTCATCCTCAGCCTTATTGCCTCATTCAGCACTGTAGGAAGGAAGAAGAAGGAAGAGCAAAGAGGAAAGACGAAAAGGAGTCATGCCTTCAAAGACAAGATCCCACGAGCACATGATGATTCCCTAGACCAAGAGATAGAGCAAATCACCATCCCATGGTAGTCTTTTCCCAAAACCAATGAAGAAATCAAATTCCTTTTACAATCATGATCACCTTCTAAAGAGTCCAGTTCCTCTTAAAAGACAGGTTTGTTTGGTTGAGTTTGTCTAGAAGAATGCCATGATGGAATGGCAAAAATGAACCAAGAACTGAATTTAGGTGCAGAGGCTAAAAAGAACTGAATTGCTCAACCAAAAACAGAATGCAGATAATTTCGAGTGACTGAGAATATTTTACACAAAAAGGAGTGAGGGTGAGGAATTAAAAAGGAAGAAATACTGGAGCAAGTAACATGAGCCTAGGGGCTCTGGGAGAGATGAAGTGGCCAGTGGTGACTTTTAGGTATGTCCCCTAAGGAAACTCTCACACGGCATTGCATGTGATAGCTATGACTGAAAACAAGCTAAATGTTTACTAGTAAGAAAATGGATAAATTGTGGACTATTCATATAACGAAATACTATACAGCTACGAAGGAATGAGCAGGCACTACATGCATCGATGCTGAATAAAAGAAAAGTAAGTTAAAGAATGTCACATACAGGGGCGCCTGGGTGGCTGAGTCGTTAAGCGCCTGCCTTCGGCTCAGGTCATGATCCCAGCGTCCTGGGATCGAGCCCCGCATCGGGCTCCCTGCTCGGCGGGAAGCCTGCTTCTCCCTCTTCCACTCCCCCTGCTTGTGTTCCTCTCTCTCTGTCAAATAAATAAATAAAATCTTAAAAAAAAAAAAAAAGAATGTCACATACAGTTTGATATCAATTATGTACAGTTAAAAACATGTCATACACATGTATCATATGATCTCACTGATATGAGGAATTTTTAATCTCAGGAAACAAACTTAGGGTTGCTGGAGTGGGGGGTGGGGTGGGAAGGATGGGGTGACTGGGTGATAGACACTGGGGAGGGTATGTGCTCTGGTAAGCGCTGTGAATTGTGCAAGACTGTTGAATCTCAGATCTGTACCTCTGAAACAAATAATGCAATATATGTTAAGGAAAAAAAAAAAAGAAGAAGAAGAAGGTAGCGGGAGGGGAAGAATGAAGCGGGGGAAATCGGAGGGGTAGACGAACCATGAGAGATGATGGACTCTGAAAAACAAACTGAGGGTTCTAGAGGGGAGGGGGGTGGGAGGATGGGTTAGCCTGGTGGTGGGTATTGAGGAGGGCACATTCTGCATGGAGCACTGGGTGTTATGCACAAACAATGAATCATGGAACACTTCATCTAAAACTAATGATGTAATGTATGGGGATTAACATAAGAATAAAAAAATTTATGTATGCAAAAAAAAAAAAACATGTCATACAGTAAACTATACTGATTATGGTCATATATATAAGTAAAATAAGTATAAAACCAGGCATGGGAATAATAGTTAATGAGAGCAGCTGTCTACTGGCAGAGAGGAAGGAACAAGATTATATTCTTATGTAATAATTATTATTAATTAATAACACTATATTATTAGCTACTTCTGCCTTATATTTTAAATATTGCAAAATTTGAATTTTCTCCTTTTTAATCCCAATACTCAGTAATTTAAGGACATTTAAATCCAGAAACATTAAGTCTAAAATAACCTGCATTTCAAGATTAAACACTTTGCTCTCCCCCAATTCCCTACCCCCACGAATGTCCCCCCCCACAATTTCACGAAAATCTTCTATACACACAGAAATTCATAAGCATAATTTTTGTGGTTATCATAGAAAGGAGCTGGGTCCCACATCTGGGTCGGCACAATGGGAAAGAGTGACAACTTGAATAAAGTGACAAGATAATCAAAAATCTCCCCATATGCAGCAGATGTAGGAGCCTGCAGTCTGAGGCATGCATGAGGTGTGAACCCCACCCTTCCTTCCACTGCCCAAAAATCCTCGGAAACATGGAAGGAGCTTTAGATTTCCACAGGAGATGGGAAGGGGGCGTTGAGCAGATCTGACCAGGTCTTCAGAGCAAGCAAGCTTCAGACAGTATACACATGTGCCATTGACAGTAATGTCATTAATAATAGAGAGTCCTCAAATCTTTGGGCAAGCATCTAAATATGGCTTTAGTAATCAGAGCTTCCTTTTTTCTCTCTGTTTATTTCATTACAATATTGCATTTTCCTCTTCTTATATATTGTGGCTGGACTGAAGAAGAAAATGATAGGAAATTTTCCAGATTATTATTTTCTATCTCCAAAAAAGTTGTGCTCTGACTCTAGCATTTTAAGAAAAATAATCTGAAGCAGTCATATCAACACAAGCGAGTGTAAAGTCAAATCTTTGATACCAACCAAGGTGCCCTCTAGACATTCCCCATTCCTGAGTCTTACCCAAAGCCAAGGATGAGGCCAGAGAACAGGATGGTGGCAGAATGAAGTGACATACATGCATAAGGTGATAGGGTCCATCTGAGACATTATCTAGTAATTTGTTAGGAACGAGAGGCTTTACAGTTTGATTTTAAGGCCTATCAAAATGTCTCTTTTCAAAATGGCCTCATGAAACTGGATGCAACCAAAAGCCACATCAGAATGAAGAGTACTCACATTTTCTGGAAGCCAGGAAAGATAGTGGGGGAAGGGGGAGGAAGAAGAGGGAGTGGGGGAGAAAGTCTTGAATGAATCACTGAACACAGAATATGGTAACAACTGGATTGAGCAGTGACTGAAATATTTCACATGGCCACAGGCCTGAGTAATTCCAATAAGAAATCTCCCAGAGATACTTTTCTGTCTCTACTTCAACCTTAACCTGAGGCTCTTCAGTCTCTGCCCAATGAGTAATTCAGTGGATGAAGAGCAACAGTTAATTGATTTTTTTTTTCTTTCCTTCCTTCCTTCCTTCCTTCCTTCCTTCCTTCCTTCCTTCCTCCCTTCCTTCCTTCCTTCCTTCTTCCCTCCCTCCTCCTCTTTCTTTCTTTCTTTCTTTCTTTCTTTCTTTCTTTCTTTCTTTCTTCCTTTCTTCCTTTCTTCCTTTTTCAATGCTTTTGATTCTTAAGTGAGTCATCTATTTAATTGACAATTCTGTCTTCTACAGCACTACAGGAAAATGTTACCTGGAAACCCAAATGATATCAATTGTTCTTATGGAAGAGTGACATTTCTGTTCATTCCTGACCCTCAGCCAAGAGAGTTCCTAGCCTGCATTTGGGGAGGGTCTTCCTGGCTTGTGCCTTTTACTTTTGTTGTATTGGTTAGTTTTTAAATTGGGAGCTTTCTAATTCTCTAATTTAGTGTTGTTAATAAAAAGTGAATGCTCAAAAGAGACTTTGTTGCTCTCACACACACAAAAGAGACACCAATTTCTCTCTCTCTCTTTGTCTTTCTCACTCCAGTAGGTAAAAATCACTTAGAAAAATAAATCTCTTTTTCTCCATCAACCTTGTAATGAAGAAACTATCGAAAAGCATGATTTTAAGATTTTTTTTAAATTAATGTCACTTGAAGACTGCTGAAATTATTTCAAACTAAATTCTTACCAGAAAGTGTCTTGTTTATACCATTAATGGGAGATGGGGGAATGTCATCTTTAATAAAAACAGAAATCGATGCTTACTACTAAAACGAGCCTAATCTCTTTTAGATGATGTCTAAGGGAAGGTGTCAAAATTCTTACTATGAATAGATTTCTGGATGTTGAGCCAATCAGTTAGTTGTTTCAAAATATGAGTTATATTAAACTAATATTACAGAATTTCTTTTTCTGAAGGCATTCTCCATTATTGGTCTTATAACTATCAAATCAAAGAGGTTTGATAATACTTGGGGTTATGCGAGGGTGGGGAATTTTTGAGATATTTATCTCTGGCTTGTAGTGTTATGATCTATCTTTCCCTGGGGCAGCCCAGTGCAGGCCGCAGCTGATGCTAATGCATTTCTCACTATTCAGACACTCTCCAAATGCAAGCCTCACACCTGAGCCACCATCAGGAGAGTGGCAACAGCTTTGTACCGGAAATGTAATATGGGTCCTTCTCACTGGGAGCTGTATTCAAGGTGCCATTTCCTGGGAAAATACCAAGTATCTCATTGGGCACAGGGTTGAAGATAACTTTCAGAACCTGAAGTACAGAGACAGTCTAGCTCAGTTATAAAAATCAGCACAGGCCCAAAGGTCCTGAGTTTGAAAAAGAATGCCAGAGGGCGTCATCAACCTAGTAAAAAGTTACATCTCTCTGCCTGACATCACTGCTCCTTTGGGGTCTGATTTTTGTGATCCTATGTGTTTGAGAAAAAATTCTTACTGAGAAATGGAGTAGCGGCCGTGTCGTGGAGAAAGATGGAAGACCACCGGCAGGCAGAGCCAAGGACACTGCTCAGTGCAGAAGGGGCTGCTCCAGATTGTATAGGCCCCATGAATTTGACAAGCTATAACTTCCTAAGCCCATGAGACTTGGTGTCAAGTGAGCTGGACTCAAAAGCCAGATGACCTGTCATCTGAATTAAGAAACTTGCATTAACAAAAGGGAGGTACTTCTAACAATTATGGCGGAACAATGAAGTAAGCAGGGCCATGTTGATAACACTGGTACACATGAGCATCCTGCCTCTAAGCCACACACACCTTGGGCCAGTCAGTGTGCCCCATAGAGCCTCTGTTTCCTCGTCCAGAAGATCAGGTTGAAAGAATTCCAACATCTCAGGGCTTGATAGCAAGCACTACCCAGACGGAAGGCGCTGCATGTGTAGACTATATTTGGAAATGTGTCACTCAATAGCAGGATATAGCCAATGCTGGAGCAGTTTGCAGACTGCCCGTTTTTACCTCCCAGAACAACACCACAGCCCTCTAGAACTTGGCAGTCCTCCGTGGCCAATGCCTCAGAGCCAAGACTCCTCAGTGAGGAGTGTGTTTCTCTGGTCTAAGAACGCATTTCCCTGTCCAAGCTCCACAGAGTGGTCACAAACTACTCTTAGATGAAAAATGCTTTTTTTGTCATCCTATGGCTACAAATACTCAGGCAGCCAGAGGCTCAGAGTTCTGTGGTCCGTAAGGCCACACCCAGACCCGGCAGCAGAGTTTAAACCAGACACATTTTGGGGTACCTGGGTGGTTCAGTTGGTTAAGTGTCTGCCTTCGGCTCAGGTCATGATCCTGGGGTCCTGGCATGGAGCCCTGCATCGGGTTTCCTGCTCAGCGGGGAGACTGCTTCTCCCTCTGCTGCTCCCCCTGCTTGTGCTCTCTCCCTCTTTCTCTCTCTCGCTCTCTCTCACTTTCTCTCTCAAATAAATTTAAAAAAATTTTTAAATTAGACACATTTTTTAAAAGCTCATTCTCGAAGCACTTCCCCTCTCCAGCCTTTATCTGCCTCTGTACACCCAGAAAGACTCATAAAATCCTGAGCATACCAGCATAGCACATCAGGTTATATATATGTATATATGTATATATATACATATATATTTAGATTAGATTATATCTAGGTTTTATATATATATATAGAGAGAGAGAGAGAGAGAGGGAGGGAGGGAGAGAGATATCATGTAATATAGCAATAAACATAGATATAGGATGGGTATATACATACACATACACTATATAATATACTATTTATAAGTGTATTATATATATAAAATACATATACACCCTACCCAGAGGAACTCTAATCTCAGAACTAAGCGAATACGTCAATAGGAAACAGTCTCAAGGGAAAGATGCACCATGCAGATGCCATGGCGTGCTACCTGGATCTCTCGCCTCACCATGGAGGCACTCATTCTCTAGCTGCGGAGAGCGTGAGCTACTGGACTGTCAGCCGAGGTCCTTTTTGGGAATTGCTCTCAGCGCAAGAAAGCTGCCTTGCCCAAGTTCAGGCCCCCTCTCCAGGGCCCACACCCCTCCAGTGGCAGGCACACATAGTTGCCTCAAGCCAGGACGACGCTGAAGGACCATCCCAGCCCCACAGCTCCCACACAGTCAGGACGAGCGGCAGCCTTTTGGGTGACTGTGCCGCAGTCCTCCCTCTGCCCACCTTCCTTCCCTCATCCTCTGCAGGTGTTGATTCCCCCCACCCCCAGCACTCCCCAACCATTTTCTTGCCCACAGAGCTCTGTTCCTGGGGGCTGTTTCCTAGGAAACCCAACCTAAGACAAGGCACTGTTCCTCTTTTTGGTTTCTTGAAAGAAAGAGGAAGAACTAATAGATAAAAAGAAGCTCTGCTAAAGGTATTCCCTGAGACCTGCAAAGGTCTCAGGAGTGAGCTGGTGAGAGAGAAACGTTGCCTCCAACCTTCAGCCAGGCGAGGCCCAGAGAAGACACAAGGACAACCAGCCCACCAGGTAAGGGCTGTATCTGAATGGCTTTAGCCTACCACAAGCACTGAGTCAGGTAGCTGTTCTTTTAATGAAGATATCTTTAAAACCTGGTTTTACATATATATATAACATAAATTTATACAAAATATAAAATTTTATATATTTATATAAAATCCCATTTTTATATATTATATTTATATAAAATACTTTATATGTATATACTTATATGTAAGTATATATGTATGTGTGTGTATATGTATGGCCATATTCTTAAAAAAAAAATGCCTATCAATCCAATTATCTGACCTGGCATTAATCAAGTCTGGGAACACCCTATCCAGTTATCATCCGCTTGCTCATTGGGGGAAACCTATCTGACCTGTAGATAGTTCCAAGAAGGCAAGGTCTCTCTCTGGAAGTCTAATAGGCAAATAGGAAGATTCCAATGTATTTTGATAAGGCAAAGATCAGAGGACAATTCTGTATTCCTAGAATCTAATTCCCGATGCACCTCTTCACTGAAGAGTTTCCTGCTGGCTCATTTCTTTGGCTGAGCACTGTTGGGAAGGAAAATCCCTCTCATATTTGACCTTTCGTCTTTCTGCCCAGATCCGTGTAAAGAATCTGGCTGGAGGGCTTTCCCTCAGGCTCCTGATGGGACAAAAGTTTTACAGTTTGACAATGGGAATTCTCTAAAGCTAATCAGTCAGAAAGGTGGGCCCCTGGACACCAAGTCAAAAAGTGCCCTTCAAGACGGAGTTTTTTATCATCTGCAAAGCCCTGTGAGCTCAAGGGCAGAGAGACACTAAGGAATAATAGATCCTGAGTCCACTTTTGAAATTGCTATACGCACATAAATCCTTCCTTTAAATTATGAACCATAATACATTAGTAGTGAAATTGAAACTAGGTGAATGAAATGCAAGGAACCAGAAATTATGTACGATTTGCTACACAGGATTCTGGTCTATCTCGAATACCTGAAGGGACTATGAACAAGAGCTAAACAGGTGAGGCGTTAGCATCGTCCCCACGATCTTGTCTTGGGCAGATGTCAAACCCTCCCTCACACTCACAGACTGTGGAACTCAGCGATGAGCTGCCAAACCACATGTATTCCTGGGGGGACCGCCCCTAGCTCTTCAGCCTGGCTCACGATTTCTAACTACCCTCCAAGAGTAGGTTAGGAATTGAAGTAATTTGCTCTTCCGGTACTTAATCTTTTATTCGATTAGTGGCATAAACACAAACTAACCTCTAAGAGAAGCAAAATGGGGGCCTCTCCCCTGCATGGTATTACATCTCCCTGAATCCATTGCTTTTATGTACCTGATGGAATTCATAATTTAGAGAAGTGTTCGGGAACAGCTCTTAGAAGTGAGGTGCCAAAGAAATCTGAGCGGAGAAATCAAAATGGCCACTCACAGCAAGGCTCTACTTTGTCTGTGGCCTTCTTGCTCCACATACACACCCTGTTTCCTAAATTTTCTCACACCACAGATGGGGATCTTGAGTCCCAAACTATCGGAAAGACAGTCGAAGGGACACATAGTTTTTGAGAAACAGATTCAACAAAACGGCCCAGAAGCTCTTGAGTAGCCTCAGCCATTAGAGCTGCTGGACTTTGCTTCCTCTCCACCCTGAGTCAAGGGGACCCATCCTCCAACAGGGTTCTATCATCAGAAATCAGGTGGATTCTTGGGATGCCCATCAGGAATAGAAAGTTATAATCAGGTTCCACCTGGCCTGACAAGCCAATGGAAACAGGGAGAATGTTCCATTCAGAGGGGTCAATGCAGCCGCAACCAGGTGCACCCATCCGGTCTGGGACGGAACGATTCCTAGAATACCAACCAAAGGAAAATGGGTTTACATTCTCATCTGCCTTTGTTTATCGTAAAGTTTTCTATTTCCATAACAATTTGAACTTTTTCAGAGCATTCCCATGTATGATTCCATTTCACTGTAAGACAAACAGCACCATGACAACAAGCATAAGCCAAAATACCCTTCTGTGCACAGCTGAGGAAGAGTCCCTGGTGACCTTGGGATGCTTATGGCCACTAAACAGCCAGACCACAGTGCCTGACCATGATGTCACCTAACAGATCAACACTGCTCCATCTCCCAGCAATGTCTAGGTACAGGCAGCTCATTTTCAGATGCCTTTTTAATGTTATAGGCCAGATTTTTCTCCTACTTTGAAGGATTGTCAGGGTTCTAGTTGAAAGTCTCTAGAGTTTTGTTGGACATCCCTTTCATCTTGCTGTTCACCTTTCATTTAAACCCTGGTCTCAAAGATAAACCAAAAATGGGGAGGTTAGAGGGAGTTAGGAAACAAAAATTTTTAAAGAATCATGTGAATTTCTCCTGGTCACTCTCCTGACCTTCTGTGGACTTGGGAAGCATCCCATTGCAAACAGAACTGATTTTTTTTTCAGTCACTTGACAAGTGGACACCATTTTACAAAGCCCAGAAAGGAAATGCCTAAAGATTTGTTCACATTGGCTTTGCATTCCAGTCAGAGTTTCTCAATCCATTGTGCCACGAGGCCCAGAGAGTAGCTCATAAAAGATGGGCTGTGGCTTCATGATATAACCAGTGCTGATCTCTTTGAAAAGGTGAAGTAAAAAAGTCGGTGCCATCAAGGAAAACAAAAATGATGGAAGAGGGATTTGAAAGGCATGGAAGCTCTATTTTGGAGGGTAGTCTTTGTATGATGCTATTACCTTCAGCAGCCAGACTTTCAACCATGCTGACTGATCACATTAGAAGGACTCCATCCCATATTCTGAAAAGGACTGTTTTGTGTTGTGGTTTTTTTTTTTTTTTTTTGCAATCTCTGATCATCATAAATTATGCAGTTTACAAGTAACTTCTAATTTGTCTTTTATTTTATCATATGACTTAGAGTCAAGGTGATATTTCGATCCCTGTACACTCACAATTTTAGCTTAACAAATAGAAAGAGAGGAAAGAAGAAATGAGAACAAGGGGAGACAGTTTCTTTATGCATAGTGTATTTACTATGCCAGACAGGAGCTGTGCGCCTCAGGATTCTGATTCAAATCACAGAAGCTGTGGTAGGTAATCACGGGATATGGGAAGAAGCCCCATCCTAAGTCATAACCTGTCATCACAGAGGGAGTCAGAGAGGAAAATATGAGAGTTGATATTCCTTAGGGAACCTGAGCATGTCATTTCAGGAACAGGGAAAAACCGAAGCTTCTCTGCTTTTCTTTGTCCTTCATAAACCAGGGAAAATGATAGGTTTCTGAAGCTGATGAAGATCTGTCTATATGGCTCTTGGTATGTTGAGTGCAACAAGATTCTGGTTGCTCCACAGATCACCACTGTCTCAGAGCTGCCTAAAATGTATGGCTGGAATTTAGAGGTGGGAAAAGGAAAATCGCAGAAGGAGGTAGTTTTGTGTCCTCATGGTGAAAGCTCAAGTGCTGTTCAGCTCTATGGGATCACATAAAATACATATCTCCTAAAATGTGCCAGGGCAATGGAAGGCCAACATATCCTTTTACTGGCCAAGCAACAGGACCCCAGGGGCAAACATGGTAATCTACAAAGACTACCACTAGCAGGGAATCTGTGGCTTCAACCATTTCTTAACGCATTAAAAAAAAAAAAAAGAGGTGGGGATTTGAATAGTGGAAAGAGTCAAAGGTGTGCCTGACTCAGGAATGAAAAGGACTGTAAGAGTATCAGCAAGAAGGAAGAATGTTGTGCCAGGATCTTCTCTCCGAGGCTTTCGGCAGGTGTTCAGGAGGTGGTTTGTTTTGAAAGGAGGACTATCACAGCAGTGGGCTAAGCCACCAAAAAAAAGACTAGAAGGTGCCAGATGGGATTTCTGTGGGGGCAGGTAGGTCACATGTAACCGTTTATGGCAAGGGGCTGCCAAGGTGACAGCATACCATGCCTGGAGAGAGGCAGATCCAATAGTGTTCTGGGCAAGAGCAGCTGCTGAGGGAAACATCTGTTCACGATCACTCATGGGCTTAACTGTAGGTTCTTATCACCCAGAAGTGTTTGTCTACCCACCACATGCCCTGCCTTATGTCCAACATCAAAGAAATACCCACACCACTACGAAGCCCATCCAGAGTGCTGATTAGTCATTTGACTCATGGCCTGCCACTTTTCAACCAATTTGATTAGCTTCTTTGATAAGGAGGACAAACACAAAAGGATGGACTTTGGAATTTGAAAGAATTGCCTGGAATTTTTTTTTTTTTTTTTAATGGCAGTTTGAATCAGGCAAGTGTTCAAGAAAAGAAAATTAAGCAATTTTTCTTGTTCCTGTTGCCCACTGGGAGTTTCTCCCCAAATGAATCTACAAATCCCCAGTATAGAATGAGTACTTGATAGGTACATCCACTCAGTCATCCCAATTCTAGCAAATTGCTCTACCCAAACGCAGGCAAAATAAAGCTGTAAACCATTTGTCCCTGATAACTGAAAATGTTCAACTTTTGACATTTGTGGGCCCTGCTCCTGGGTTCCCAGGGAAGCCACCCTTTAACTCTTGCCAAGGTCAAAATGACTCTGCAAAACCTCAAAGCATGGGCTCTATTTCTACCCAGAACACACATCATACGTTTGCTTCGTTAAAATAGTAATAATAATCCAAAAGATGCATTCCAAACACGAAGACAAGAAAAACAAAACAAAACAGAAACCTCCCTGGTTCCCGTAAGATTAAAGTCATACAGCCTTGCACACACTAAAAACATAAAGTCTGTAACTTTCTGGAATTTCCTTTATCATGATGGTTTGCACGTTTGCAACATGTAAAATCATATATAACCCTTCTCCAAATGTCCCTTCCCTGGAACACTCTCTTCTTTGTGAATGTTGTGTACCCTAACTTGGGCTAGAATAAAACTCTTTTTCTTTCTATTTAAAAAAAAATTTTTTAAATGTGTTCATTTTGCATGGATACTCCTTCCAGAAACTTCTTCTCCCTTAGTATTCTGCTTTCATTTCTTTGCTGTACTGACCACTGGAGATTCAAATTGAAGGCATAATTCCGGCCCTCACTGGGCTTACATTCCAACTGGAGACACACAAAGGTAACAGTGTAGACTTCTCTAGTTTTTCCTGTTATCCTGCAGACTCAGTAGGAATCCCTTGCCCAAGAGATGCACCGCGAATCCCTAATGACAGAGGAGGGAGAAAGGCTCCTAACTCCTGCTTCCTGTTGTCTTTTGCTATTTGAACCCAAATGACCTTTGTCTCGCCTTCTAAGTCCAGGTCCTTCCGCCTGTGCACTGCGCACCTCATTTCAGATACTTACCTGGAAACTCTTCAGTTAACCCAACATAATAAAAATATTCGCTACATTCATTTATTTTCTTGTGAAAGAATCAAGTAGCCACATCTGAATGGGATAATATCTGCTGAGATTAATGGAGGCAAAATCATCGTAGAGAACCCTAAAGAAATTTCCATCAAAAAAAGTCTATGAACTCCACTACAGCAGATGAGGTTTTATATGCCTACCTTCTCTAGGGTTTCTATTATGTAAATATAACTCAGTTGATATGGGTACTTCTGGGTTTTCTGGCCTGAGTTTCAAGTCGTTCTGCATTCATACTCTCCCTCAGATAAAACCCCTGCTATGGAGGAAAGTGGTAGTTTTGTAAGGACACAAAAATCTTTCATTAGAACATCTGCTCCTCATAGAGTTTTTCTTTTTTTTTTTTTCAATCCTAGAATCCTGTAGAGGGTTTTTTTGTTGTTTATTATTTTTTTTTAAATTCCGGAACAATTACAAGTATGACTGAGTCTGGGAGAATTGAGTTATTTCTACATTAAAATGAAGGCCAAATTCTGAGCACGTATCAATTCAAAGACAAAGTCATTCACAAGTGGCCTGTTGTGGGCTGTCAGACCATGAATCTATCAACCCTTCCCTTATTAAACAACAACAAAATCATTCTCTGTGTTTCTTAATAGTAGCACGGGGCTAAAATAAGGGCCAGATGCTCATTCTTTTAAATCTCCAAATTCCATTTATGTGATCTTATTTCCTTAGACTCACTCATGAAAGATTATACCATGGTGACTCCATGGATTTTTTTTTTTTAAGTTGTATAAAATTTTTGGCGAGTATTTCTGGGAGGATTGAGCCCACTTCCTCATTAAGTTTTAACCCTTCCTCTTTCTCAGTTCAAGATTTACTGGATGCATATACAATGAGGAAAAGACTATCTAAGTGCCATAAATACACAATAAACTAGAAAAAGATCATCCTTTCCCTCCTGGGGCGCCCTGTGCATTCTTATTTTCCTCTCTCGGTGCTTCTCTGCTTTTCTCAGACTCTTTCCATCTCTCCATCTTTGTCTCTCTCTCTCTCATCACTGGTGGATTTCCCAACATGCCCATCCTTCCTAAACCTACTGGCTTTCTCCTTAACTCCAAACCTACTGGTTTTCCCATAGCCCACAACTCAATTAATGACCTGCCACCAATCATCTTCACTCCCTTCTCATTGATCCCAAACCAGAACATGGAACTCATCCACATTTCCCCCTTATCTCTTTCATCTCCTATAATGAAATGGTCACTAAAACCAGCTGCAACCTTCTAAAGACTTTTCTGATTTATCTTTTCTGTCCATTCCCACTGTCACTGCCTAGTTCTAGTTGTCATTCTTTCTCACTGAGACCCTTGCAGTAGACAAAGGATGTTCATGCTAGCTGTCCCTTCATTCTGATCCATCCTTTTGTATTACTTAAGAGGTCTTTCCTAACCATTCAAATTCCTTTTAAAAAAATCTTTCAATGGCACCCTACTCCCTGAAGATGAAACTCGCACAATCCTCTTCTACCACAGTACATGATTTTAACATGCCATTTACTTCATTGCATTTGAGCTATTTTCCCATGTCTCTCACACACCGTATCGTAAGTTATGTGAAGGTGAATTATTTTGTGTGTGTTCTTTGTATTCCTAGCACCTAGCTCTGTGCCCCACAAATAATATGCTCTCATAAAGCAACGGCTAAGTAAATGCTGATTTTCAACTTCCTCTCAGTTCTACAGCATTCAGCACAGTCGACCAAAAGTCCTTCTAGAATTTTCTAAGCATCTGTTTTGCAAAGCACTATTCTCTTCTTATCTCCCCCTACCTCTCTGGACCATGCTTTAACCAGATCCTCTGGGGATACCTATTCTTTCTCTTATTCTTATAATATTTGACATTTTATTGATTCCTACTTCCACTTTCCTTTTCTCCCCTGCATCCTTTCCCTGGATGGTATATTGGGACCTTGGCCTGAAAACATAGTCTCAGATATAACCAGCATTACCATCAGGCTGAGGCAACCATCCCTGAAATGCTACTTTTCTGATGTGTCCCTCTGTTCTCAGAGGCGTTTCTCTAGCCAGGAGGTATGTTTTTAGTCTTCCATAGTCCAATGAATACCTATATTTTTATACATATTCTAGATTGAGTAAAATGATTATCTTTTTGTCATTTATGAGGAGCCAATAAATCAAAGGCTTAAAGAGATTTCAAGACCATAATAACCATGAACATAAATAAAGCCTGTGTACATCAGAACCAAACTATCAGTGTAGACCTAAAAGAATTCAGATAGACACTAAATACAGGTCACCTCTGTTTCCTGTTTCTGTTTAGGGGACCATTGATGGCAATTCACTGTGATCTAACAACTCCTAGAACGATAACTTATTCTACAATGTAAATCCCACTGCTGTGGTCTCACCTGATAAGGTGGGAGAGATTTTATTGGAGTCTTCAGCCCAAATGTGAGCAAACTGCTTATCTTGGTGGAGGGAAAGCCAGCATTATGCTCCCCTTTGGAGATGCCTACTGGGGAGGCAGAAGCAAGTGGGAATTCTTCTCCTGGAAGGATAGGCTTGACTCTCTCAATGGTTGATTTTTTTTTTTTTAATAGCTGATCTTTCATCAGCTACTGTATTTGTCTTCTTGGGGTTAGAGCAGGCAAGAATCACATTCACTCATCACTCAATTCATAGCCTTATCATGGGCAGTTTGTTTAGTTTCGGTATTGTGTTCAGGTCTTGGCCTTAAAAGGGAAAACCTTAGGATCTGAAAAGATTGGGATTATCTCACAATTTAGTTGTTTCCCCTGATAGAGAGAACACAATTTACCAAAAGTTCTAATATTTTATTGTGTGTGTATGTATATGCGTGGGCACGTGCATTTAGAAGCAACTGCTTCTCCTTAACTCCACAGCTTAAAGATTAAAGAAAATCACCAATCCTTCCTTTGACTCACCATAAATTGTGCCTGGCCCCGGCCATATAGCTCTCAGCACGGCTGATTTAGTGCAGCGATAAGGTCCCTGCATGTTCACTTCAAATGACCGTTCTTCTCTTCCTGGATGCTCAGTGTCCTCAACTTTGCCCCAGAGCGTTATACTTGAATTCTGATATCATAATTCATGTTCTACAGAGCCATGAAAAAAAGAATAATTCCCACAAGAACCCCCTTCCACTCACATCCTAACTCTGTTTCTCTTAAGCTGTCCGATCAAAGGTGTAGCAGGCATTGTCGGCCACCGACATAACATTCATTGCCCCCAGCTTCCTCCTCTCCATCAGAGCCCCAGTCTGGGAGACACCCATTGCTCCTCCACATGGCCATGCATCTCGCCTCCCACTACTGGTGACTGGCTTAGCAACATGTGATCTAATCCTGGCCAAGGAAGATCTGCTGGGGGCAGCAGCGATTTCTTAGAAAAGTTTCTTTACTGGTAAAAAGATACATACATAGATACCCTCTTATTTCTCTGGGTGCTTCGTGTGACATTACATTTATTTTGCTAAGTGTTAAGACAGCAGACATCAATAGACATGAATGTTATATATAACTCTTTGGCAACAGTAATTTGAAGAGGCAAGTATTTATGTGAAATATACACATTTATTTAATATTTTATTAATGTTTTTGATTAACCATGA
This sequence comes from Neomonachus schauinslandi, assembly GCF_002201575.2. Classification (NCBI taxonomy): domain Eukaryota; kingdom Metazoa; phylum Chordata; class Mammalia; order Carnivora; family Phocidae; genus Neomonachus; species Neomonachus schauinslandi. The sequence continues at coordinate 116,506,556 of NC_058406.1, read as the reverse complement.
TGAAGGTTAGAAATTAATACAGATGGAAGATTCAATTTACATTTATAGAATAATAATGGGTCTAAGTGTGTTCTCAGAAATAAGGGAAATAGCCCTAACAAGGAGCATGAAAAATCCTCTAATCATAATACCCTAGTAACTTACGGTGTTGGGTGTAGGGAGGAACAAGGCCCAGTTTCCTAACCTCAGAACAGATCCACTTCTCTAGCTCTACCGTGTGAGTAGAAATCACCCCACAGGACAGACAGAGCATTGCCATGGAATGAGGAGGCCAAGACTACAAGCCAGGGCTGTGTTGGGCCACTAGGACCGTGGAGCTCACTTTCTTTCCCTTTTACACAGAGAGTTGAACTCATTGGTCCAGAAGTCCTTTCAGTTATAGAACCCTTCAACTCGGTGATATTGACTGGTGGCCCACTCCCCAGGGAGAAGTTTCCAGGCCCAAGACATTCAGAAGTACAGGAAGCATGAAGAAAGGACTTCTCAATTGTTGGGACAATTCTAGGGCATCTCTTGCTTTTTCTTCTGAAGGTGTAAAACACTTAATGAAATGTGCTTCCTCCCACGCCCTGCTCTCCTCTCCACTTCTATCCTTTTTTTTATGCCCTGCTGTTTCTTGGCTGGCTTTAATCTTTCTGCTCCCCAGAACAGTACCCAACATAGGGAGAAAGACCAGACAGGTGTCCAGGCTCAGAACAGGAAGCAGCCTAGGTGTTCCCTCTGCCCAAATCCTCCTCAAAGCCACTAACTCTCTCCCATAACAGGGTGCTTGTTATATTCCTACAGAGACAAACCTTAAAAGCACCAGCTCCTTTTCCCTTTGGTTCAGTAACAGATTTGCTTAAAGGAAATTTACACTTCTTGTGGCAGTTAATTTCAAGTGTCAACTTGGCTAGGCCAGGGTACCCATTGTTTGGTCAAACACCAGTCTGAACATGGTGGTGAGGGTATATGTTAGGTGTGATTAACATTTAAATCAGTACACTTTGAGTAAAGCAGATTACCCTTCATAATGTGGGTTGGCCTCATGCAATCAGTTGAAGGCTTTAAGAGAAAGAGACTGAGGTCCTCTGAGGAAGGAGAAATTCTGCCCCTAGACTGCCTTCAGACTCAACCTGCAACATCAACTTTTCCCTGGGTCTCCAGCCTGCTGGCTAGCCCTGTAGATTTTGAACTGGCCAATTCCTTGAAATAAATGAGCCGATTCCTTAAAATAAATTTCGATAGATAGATGATAGATGGATACATAGATACATAGACAGATAGAGCTAGAAATATCTAGATAGATAGAGATATCTATAGATAGATGATGATGATGATAGATGATAGATAGCTAGATAGTAGATAGATTAATAGAGATTCATTTATATATTATATATAAATACATATTTATTTATATTTGTGATAGATATATACATACACAGACACCACATACATCCTATTAGTTCTGTTTCTTTGGAGAACGATGACTAATACACTGCTTAAAAACACAAACCCAAGGCCTCCTGAAACCAAAGAAGATAATCCATAGAACCAATATACTTTTTAGCTCATTGGTCCCTCACCTGGTTTTTATGCTCCACCAATTACATTGAACACTTTGTGAGTGATTATCCAGAGGAATTTTAAGATCTCCCTGGCATAACCACAAGATTATAATGAGACTGAAGTAGGAAATTTGATTTTATGTCTAAATTAATTTTTCAGATATGTTGGTTTACTAAAGCCCTTTTTTTTTTTTTTTTTTTTTTTTTTTTGGTAGTATTGTCAAACTCACATTTGTTTCACATTCTGTTGTAAGGAACAATTTCTCATCGTTTTCTATAAAATTTCCCTAGTCGGTCTTAGTACTTTTCTTAGTGTCTGGCATTTCCTTTGTTTTTAAACTTGGTACAACGTCTGGTGCATAATAGGTTCTCAATATATATATTAAGACTGGAGAATATTTAAGATAGATACATAAATCTTCTTACAGCTGAAACATCTAGGATTTTATAGGAGAAAGATGCCTGGGGATTTTTCCCTTCCCTTTTAAAATTTACTCTAACACTCAAGCAAATTATTGAAAGGGGGAAAACCATTTGCCTTCGCTCCATCTTAATATATTGTATTAATTCTTCCGTGACATCTGGGGACTTTTAGAAACTGAGACACCAACTAAAAGTCAATATTAAGAACTGATTTCATTTCATACCCAAGCTCAGTAAGGTTTTGAATATTTTCACTGCTGCAATCTCGGACTCACTCACCAAATCATGGGCTAGATAATATGGCAGGGATGCCTGCCCTTTTCCTTCCCCCACAGACGCTTGGATAGGTGTCTCCTGTCTGTTCGCATTGAGACCACTGCCCTGCCTGTCACTGAATGCTTTACTCTCTTCCTTCTGGGACACAGCATTAATTCTGCAACTCTGGCCCTGCTTCAGGTCCTCTACAAAGCTACCTTTGGATATTTCAGTAAGAAATGACTTCTGTATTAGCTCATCTCCTCAGAGATTGATTAAAGGTTACCTGCGGATGGATTCATATTTTATATTTCTGTTGTACATTCTCAGAGCACCTGGCCCAGGGTGCAAGCTATACGCTGAAATAAAGCACAAGAAAAAGATGATAAAAGAAAACCACTCTTGACCAATTGTGGTCACCCGCCCAGGATAATGCTTCTGGCAGTGGCCCCTGGAGCTTTTGATACTGTTGGCAGTTTATTTGGAAAGTCTGGTGTTTAAGACCTTAAACATCTCTACTTTGCTTAAAAATTTCTGAGTTGCGCACCTGGGTAACTCAGTCGGTTAAACGTCTGCCTTCAGCTCAGGTCATGATCCCAGGATCCTGAGATTGAGTCCTGCATCTGGCTCCTCGCTCGGCAGGGAGCCTCCCTCTCTCTCTCTCTCTCTGCTGCTCTGCCTACTTGTACTCTCTCTCTCTCTCTGTCAAATAAATAAAATCTTTAAAAAAAAAAAATTTCTGAGTTACATGGACATTGTCCTCCCTACAATTACCTCAACCCTCTTGGACTTTTAACTTTTCCTACCCTCATATGGGTATTCCAACCACATCCCAAGACTCACTTTGTGAAGGCATGTACCCTTCCATTAGATATAAAGCAGTGTTTCTCGAGTTTTGTATATTGGCATTCTGGGTTTATTTAAAAAACCCCTATTTATCAGATCCATCCCCCTCAGGATGTTGAAGACTACCATGTTTATCCTGAGACACTGGAAGACACCAAAGGAAGGAAACAAAGCACCTGCTCCAGTGGAGCTTACTTCTGGTGAAGGAAGACAAATAATAAACAAACAGTCAAATAAATATATGGTGGGGACAAAGCTGAGCAGAATAACAGTCAGGAAAGGCCAGCTACAGGCTTACAAACCTGTGCAAGCTATACATGTGCCCATGCTCATAATTGCCTCACGTTTGGTGATTATAATGCCCTGTGGTCACTGGCTTGAAATTCTTAATAATCATATTTTTGACTTTTGGTTTAACAAGTGAAGTCTAATGGGACAACGAAGCATGCAGAGGGGGTTTGAAGCTTCAGCCAGATCCTGCCTCCCGCCCTCGCCAAGACAAGCTCTCAGTTGCCTCTCCCTACGTCTGACACTCCAGGCCCCACCTGGACTTCCCATCTATGCCACCACACCATGACCACCACCACCCTTTGGCCCCAGTGGGGCCCTGGACACAGGCATGGCAAAGGTCAGGGTTGGACATGTGTGCCCTGTGGCATCTTAGGGCAGGGCATGACAGTGGTTGTCCCCATCACTGGATTTGGGGTGCCATGGTCATTGGGTGGGTGACTCATTGAGGGTGAGCCTCTCTCCTGCCCCTGATCCAGGTAGGTAGTGCATCATGGCACTGAACTTGTAATCCCCACTCTGGTGCCTGCGTGCAGCTCACAGGCTGCCAGATTCCCCCTCCCACTGGCTGCCTGGCTGCCATGCTGTGCCCAGATGAGGCAAGAGAAGTCGAGCTAGACATGTCACCTTGCTACAAGCCCACCACACTGTGGACAGGCAACCCCACCTACTTCCGAGGATGTGCCCTCAGTCTACAAGCATCCCCATGACTTAGGGAGCATAACATTAAATAGCAAACAAACAACGTGACAGGTTGACAGAGAGGTCATGAAAGAAAGGGAAAAGCTTCCTACTTTAGTACCTTTGACATTACATTTTCCCCCAGGTTTTTTGAAGGAGGGATCCCACATTTTCATTTTATGCTAGGCTCCACAAAGTATGTAATTGGTCCTTGGGTCAGGAGAAAGAAAGCAATGGAGGAAGGAGCTCTGGTTTATTTAGTGTTGTCTGTGAGGGCTTCTCTGATAAGATGACACTGGAGCAGAGTCCAAAGAAGGGAAACTGAACCATGCAGGTACCTGGGGTAAGAGGGTTCCAGACAGTGAAAAGAGCAAATGCAAAGGCCCTGTGGCAGGAGCTGCTCGGGAGACCACTCTGACTTGGGCCAAGTCGACGTGGGTGGAGCAGTAGAGAGGTCATGGTGGTAGTGGGAGCCAATTATGTAGGAAATGGTAGGGATTATAAGGACTTTAGGTTTTACTCTGAGTGAAATGAGAAGCCACTGGGGGTATTTTAATATTTCAAGCCGCTGAGGGTCATACCAAGAAACAACTTGGTATGATTTCTACTTTAAGAGAATTGTCTGTGTGTTCTTACTAACAGTTTATATAAAATACAACCGTCCCTCTTTCAACATCATTCTCCATCCCTTTACCCTGCTTGCTCCTTCTTCATGGGACTTATCATCACCTGGTATATTGGATATATATTCTCATTTGCTTATCTCCCCACATTAGCATATAAACTCCATGACAGCGGAGACTTGCTCACTGTGTCTCTGGAGCCTAGATCAGTGTCTTACAAGATAGTGGGTGCTCAGTGATTATGTGCTGGGTGAAAGAATGAACGAATTTCTTAAGACAGAGTATAGAACATCTCCAGAGACTAAAGAATCTAATGTTCTCTTTCTTCTCAATCGACTTGACAAATCACCATCTAGAACCATCAAGCCAACCCAGTCCATTCCACCCATGAAAATGTATCACTGTGGTTCTTCCAGATACTGACCTAAATCTAACTGCCTCAAATCCATCCATAGTCCTCACTCTGCCTCTTTGCCCTTCTGCTCATTGGTTTCCTTTTAAAAAGATGTTTTCCTTAGATATACATATCATGTTTTTGTTTACTAGACAATATTTGGAAAGAATGGGGGAGGAAGGCAATAAAGTGTAATGGCCAAGATCGTAGGCTCTAACATCTCACAGAGCTGGGTTCAAACCTCAGTCCTTTCCCCTACTAGCTGTGTGAAATTAGAAAAGCCACTTACTCTTCCTGGCCCTCAGTTCCCCCATCAATAATATGGGAACAAGACTATTGTCTCACCAGATTTTTCTAAGGAATAAAACAAGTGACATTTGTGAGGTGTTTGACACAGTGCCTGGTGGCACTGTAAGCAGTCTAAATAAAGTGGATATTTTAAATAAAAAGAAGAAAGAAGAAAATGAAAAATTATAGAATCCCACCACCTAAACACAACCATTTTATGACAACTTTCCTTATGGTTAAAGACAGTTCTTATTCTCCCCCAGGTCTTCATATCTCGGAGTTCACTCTCCCCAGGCCCTGAGCCAATATCACATAGAATGGTAACAATTGAGTTGAAATAGGTACCAAGCCATTCTGGTCCTCCTCCTGGATCCTTTCCAGTTTATCAGTGTCTGTTCTCCTTAAATATGGTTCCCAGAACTGGACCCAACATGGTCTGATTAGCACCAAGGGTCCGCAACTGTCACCTTGACCTGAACACTAAACTTTGAGGAAAACAGCCTAGGTTGTAGTGACATTTTTTCCCAGAATTCTTTTCAAACCTTCATCCTTTCTTACATAATTTCTTTATCTTCCTTAAAGTACAGTACATTTATTCTGCTGGGTGATGTTTCATGGTTAAGCCTATAAATCTAGCCCCTTGAGATCATTTTGAATCTCGATTTTATCGTCCAATATATGAGCTGCATATTCAATGGGCATCTATTCTATGTTTATAACCATGCTCTTGATACAGATGTTAATGGCCAGAACCTAGAGCATGCCTCCAGTGGCCTCTCTCGAGTTTGACAATTATCCATTAATCCATATATTTTGATTCCAAAAAAACTGCATCTACCTAAATTTACCATTTTCTAGAGTATGTCTTTAGTTGGCCTGTAGTGATAGCATAAAGATATTTTTGTCAGATATCTTGTTACAATCAATTTCACCATTGCTGTGGACTGAATTATGAACTCCCAAATTCATATGTTGAAGCCCTAATGCCCAATGTGATTATATTTGGGAATAGAGTTTTTAGGGGGTAATTAAGATTAAATGAGGTTCTGGGATGCCTGGGTGGCTCAGATGGTTAAGCGTCTGCCTTCAGCTCAGGTCATGATCCCAGGGTCCTGGGATCGAGCCCCACATAGGGCTCCTTGCTCAGCTGGGAGCTTGCTTCTCCCTCTCCCTCTGTCTCTCCCCCTGCTCATGCTCTCTCTCTCTCTCTCTGTATCTCTGTGCTTCAAATGAATAAATAAAAAAATATATATTTTTTTTTAAAAAAAAAGATTAAATGAGGTTCTGAAGATGGTTTCCTAATCCAGTGGTATTGGTGACCTTATAAGAAAAGGAAGAGAGAGATGACTCACTCTCCATATGCATAAACCAAAGAGAGGCCATGTGAGGATACAGAGAGGAGGCAACCATCTGCAAGGCAAGAAGGGAGTTCTCACAAGGAACTGAAGTGACTCGCACCTTGGTTGTGTACCTCTAGTATCCAGAGCTGTGAGAAAACAAATTTCTGTTGCTTACTCCACCCAGTCCATGATATTTTGTTATGGCAGCCCAAGCCAACTAAGACGGCCACCTCTGTAACATTCTCCATAGCTCACAGAATAACAACCCTATTCAGAAAGGGAGCAAATTAGGTTCAGCAAGATCTTCTTTTCATGAACTGACTCTGACTTCCAGGAACAAACCCTCTTATCTAAGTGCTTGTAAAACAACAATTAAATAATGATTTCTAGAGTTTTTCATGGTATCAACATTAAACATTAAATATATACTGGCTTGCAGTTTCAAGAAGACACCTTATTTTCCTTTCAAAAATCCAAACTTTGGTCCATTTCTTCTTTTCTGGCAATATTCCAGATCAAGATGATTCCTGGTAGTTCCATAATCACCTCCACCATTTCTTTCTGTAGCTTGTGATGCAGCAAGGGTATGATTATGTGAGTAAAAGCTTTCTAAGTTTTAGATTCTTCATATCTCATCTTTGTATCACCTGGGCCCAGCACAGTGCCTGGTTTGTGGTAGGCACTCAACAACTGTTTACTCAAACGAAACTGATCTTACTGAAGGAGGGATGATGTTATCTAGTTTGCCAACAACTCAGAGAGTTGTTGAAAGATTCAAGATATGATGAATGTGGGCATACCCAGTAAACTATACAGCAACATACAAAGAATTTCAAGTTGTAGGTGCCTAGGGGAGCCTAGCAGAAAACATAAATGGGTAACACCTTAGGGCTGTAAGAGTTATTATGGAGTGGATCACGCCACACTAGAGATTTTGTGATCCTTATTACAGAACACATTAATTAGAGTCAGGTAACTCTTGTACCAGATAGACCTCAACATAACCACTGACTGGATCAAACATAACAGAGATTGTTTCTTGCTCACAGAATCTTGTTCCACATTGGCTCACGGTTGTGGGAAGAGGGAAGGGTGGATAAGGAGGTCTGCTCCACACTTTCATTCAGGGAAACAGACAACCAGGTTGCTATTATCTTTAACAGCTCTGCCCTGGTTATTTACATACAGCCAAGGGAAGAGCAAAGAGCTGGGAGGGTTGCTCATTCATGGTTGGTTTTTATGGGCCAGATGTAGAGGCGGTGCCCATAACTTTCATTCATATCTCATTGACTAAAACTCGATGACACGGGGCACCTGGGTGGCTCAGTTGGTTAAACATCTGCCTTCAGCTCGGGTCACGATCCCAGGGTCCTGGGATCTAGCCCCATGTCAGGCTTTCTGCTCAGCAGGGGGCCTGCTTCTCCCTCTCCCTCTGCATGCTGCTCCCCTTGCTTGTGCTCTCTCTCTCTCTCTCAATCTGTCAAATGAATAAATAAAATCTTCAAAAAAAATTAAAAAAAAAAACTCGGTGACATGGACATACATTACTGCAATGAAGCCTGAGAAATGAATCAAGCTGTGTGCCCAGGAAGGAGCAGAAGTCATTTGCTGAATCGCCAGCCTGTCTGTGATTTTAAATCTGGGTAAACCACTAAAAATTTTTACAGACACTATCTGGCCAATGCTGCATGAGCCAAACAAATCATATCTGGAGGCTAAATGTAGCTCGGGGGCCTCGAGGTTGCAACTCTGCACTGTATTTAAATGTTAAGCACCATTATTATTAGTTAAGATGCCATTCTTTGGGATAATGAGATCTGAACTCATTTAAAGTGGCACATGATTGCTTTAGAATACAGTGAGGTTTTTTTTTTTAACTTTTCATTCTTTTCATATGGAAACTTTCTAATTCCTGTACTGTCTTCTACATCATCTGCTAGACCACTGTCATTTGAAGGGCAGCACATAATAAAGTATGTATGCCACCACCGCGTCTCTCCCATGTGAACCTCCAGACCTTCCAGCGGTAACTGCCAGCCAGCTTCTCTCACTTGGAATCGCCCCCCTCACCCCTGCCAAAGTCTTTTGTGTCACGCTGACTGGACAGAGGGCTTCTCCGGGTGTGGGGGACAATGAAGTGCAATAAGGGGAGGTATAGTGGGACAGCTTGCTGGAAATCACCTCCGTGCTTGCTGGCAACATCTTATGCTCCCCTCCTCATCCCACCTCTATCCTCTTTAGCTGTAGGTGCAGCATTTGCTGCTCTAAATCTATCATGCTCTGGAAATGCCAACAGGAAATACAAAAAAAAAAAGTTACAGTTGAAAGGAAAGGAAATTGTAAATGTAAATTTTCATTCCTAGCTACTTGAAACCATCTCTGTCTCCAACCACTCGTTAGCAAGTAAACAGATGACTTTGTTTAAAGCTTGGATCTACTTTAAAGCAGCAAGAATTGCTAAGGAGGGGCGCCTGGGTGACTCAGTGGCTAAGCGTCTGCCTTCGGCTCAGGTCATGATCCCGGGGTCCTGGGATCGAGCCCCCGCATCGGGCTCCCTGCTCCGCGGGAAGCCTGCTTCTCCCTCTCCCACTCCCCCTGCTTGTGGTCCCTCTCTTGCTGTGTCTCTCTCTGTCAAATAAATAAATAAAATCTTTAAAAAAAAAAAAAAAGAATTGTTAAGAAAAGAGATGTGTCTGCTCTAGATTCCAATAGAATGGACCACTGACTAATGGACACTACCAAAATGAATGAAGGTTGTTTCCTTCAAAAAGCCCATAGTCTACAGGAAGTAAAAACAGATACATTTTTTTAAAAGGTTGTGTTACTAGGGATATATTGATAAGTTAAAAGGATAGATGAAAAAAATAAATCTTGAGAAAAATGTAAAGTCTTGATCAAAGTCTAATGTCGGCAAAGATGTGTCAACAGGAATGGTGCCCATTGGTAAGAGTAAGGGTAGGCACAACCAGCCAGGAGGGCAATCCAGCAGTATGCATAAAATCTGTAAGTATATTTCTCTGATCCAAGTAATTTTACTTCAAATCATTTCTCTTAAAGAAATAATAAGATAGGGGGTAAATGTGTATATATAATTTCCATTTGATTATAGTGTGGCGTTTAATGGGGAAAATTGGAAACACTTGAATATTCATTTATAAGGAACTGATTAAATAAATTATGGCACACATATATAAAGAAATGCTATGTAATCATTTAAAAAGATGAGGCAAAACTATATGGGCTGAAATTTAAAGACATCTATTTACAGTAAATGATAAAAGGAGATTAATTAAGCATAGTATAATCTTAAATTAGAGCAAATGATATTTATAAAAGCATTAGAATGTCCAAAAGGATATTTACTTCATTACGTACCACAGTAAGAAGAGATGGTTCTAGGGGCGCCTGGGTGGCTCAGTTGGTTAAGCATCTGCCTTCGGCTCAGGTCATAATCCCAGGACCCTGGGATCGAGTCCCCCATTGGGCTCCCTGCTCAGTGGGGAGCCTGCTTCTCCCTCTTCCATTCCCCCTGCTTGTGCTCTCTCTCTCTCTCAAATAAATAAATAAAATCTTTTAAAAAAAGAAGAGAGGTTGTAGGAATTGTCAGAGTTATAATTTTATCACCATCACTATGCTTATTATCATCATCATTATCAATATCAACATTTGGGGGGCACATATTATGTATCAGATATTAATCTAGACAATTTACAAATACTACCTCATTAAATTGCTATGACAACTCTGTGAGGCATTATTATTCAGAATTTAAATGAAAAAATATGGTAGAGAAAGGTAACCTGCCCAAGGCTAACAGTTAATGAGATAGAGAGCGGGACTCAAAAATCTCTGCACAAAGAAGATCAGAAACTTTCTCAAGGTCACAAGTTCAGGATCTTAGTGTTTAGCTACTCTACTTATACTCACTCTAAAAGTAGCATAAGAAAAGGACCACTGTGGGGCTCCTGGGTGGCTGTCCTTAAGCATCTGCCTTTGGCTCAGGTCATGGTCGCAGGGTCCTGGGATCAAGGCCCGCATCGGGCTCCCAGCTCCAAGGGAAGCCTGCTTCTCCCTCTCCCACTCCCCCTGCTTGTGTTCCCTCTCTCGCTGTGTCTCTCTCTGTCAAATAAATAAATAAAAATCTTAAAAAAAAAAAAAAAAGAAAGAAAGAAAAGGACCACTGGATTTTCTCGAGACATCAAGGGCCAAGGTTATTTCCAAATACTTGTGAGGTCTCTGAGGATGGGGCTCTTTTGTCTGCCTGTCCACCCTGTGTTTCCAGGGCCTAAAACAGAGCCTGACAATTGGCTCTACCATAAATGGTTGTTGAACGAACATGCTGGAGAAAGCATTTCATGATGACCTTACAGAACTCTTAGATTTGGGCCAGGGTCGGGAGTTAAAAGTGGCAGGGAAGAGCAGTGAGGACATATATTTCAGACAGAAGAAATTCTGTGAGTTCACTCACTGAGGCTGTGAATGGTGGATCCCAGAAAGGAAACAAAGTAGGGGTACTTGGCTGAACATTAAAGCACAAGAAAGAGGCTATGGAAGATAAGCTTGGGAAGTTATGTTAGTGGTAGGTGATAAAGGGCTTTGAATGGCAGGTAAAGGAGTTTAGATTTTAGCAAATAAAGAGGACTTTGTTACTTTTTTTTTTTTCTTTTTTAAGCAAAAGTTTGACAGACACAGAGCCGGGCATTAGTTAGCAAACAGCATGATAAAATGAAGGAGAGAGAAACTAGGAACAAGAGATCAATTAAGAGTATTATCTAATGGTCCAGATGAGCAATTGTGAGAATCCAAACTAACAAAGTCACCTGAGGATGGGGAGGAGCAGAAGAATGCAGAAGATACTGAAAATGTAGAATTGGCAAAAGTCTCTTCGGATCTGCTCTTACGGTTTTTAAAAACAATGGCTGTTAATTCTTTAACATTCCTCCCACTGGAGATGGGGTCTATGTCCCCTTGTCTTGAACCTGAGCAGAGTAAGTCAGAAGAGAAACTGTGTGATTCCAAGCATAGGTCATCAAAGGGCACGCGGCTCCAGTGGCCTGCCACTGCACTACTGGTCTGAGTACCTTGAGACCACCATCTGGAGAAGCCACGTGGGGGCGCTCCTGTCAACAGTCCCAGAAAAGCCTGGTCTCCCAGCTATCCTCACCCAAGCCCCAGAGTCTGTGAAAAAAGCTGAGCTTTTTTCTGAGCCCCCCAGAACAGCCCACCTGGGAGCTGAGTACCACCCAACTGGCTGTGTTCAAGGCCAGTAGAGGTAGAAGAATTGCCCAGCAGAGGCCTACATGAATTCCTTACCCACAATACTGTGCACTATGTTAAAATTACTGTTCTTTCAAGCCACCAAGGTTTGGGAGTGATTTGTTACATAGTGATTGATAAACATAAGGCGATAGTATAATTTATCACCAAAACCAAGATATTTGGCGGAAGGCAGGTAGGTGTTAATAATAATGGCAAAGCAAAGGCTTAACTAGGATATGGTTGTCCTATCTATAAGCTTCTTGAGATCTTGTTCATTATTGTATCACCAGCATCTAGCATTGCACATAAGCAGACCTTTACTGATTAACCCAGTCAATTTTTCTTTTTTAGTAATATATAACTTCACTAAAGGTTACAAATCTCAAGTGTTCACCTCAAGAAAATTTTAAATATAAATAGACCCATGCACACACTACCCAGATCAAAATATAGAATATTTTCAACTCTCTTGAGGACTCCCTTATGCTCTGACCCAGCCTACAACCCACTCAAAGGCAGCATGATTTTAATCTTTAACTCCATAAATCAGTTTTGTCTGTTCATGAACTTCATAAAAAAGAAATCATAGAGTATGTACTCACTTAAATTGTGTCTGGGAAAGTCAGTCATGTTGTTATATATAGACATAGATTGTTCTTTTTCATTGATATGTATAATTCCCCTGTATGACTATATCACAATTTACTTATCCATTCTACTGTGGATGAAGATGTGGGTTAATTGCTCTTTGGGCTATTATGAATAATGCTGCTCTAAACATTTTTGTACATCTCTTTTGATCCATCAGCTGACAATTCAATAAGCTCCTCTTTTTTATTTTACCAAAGTTTTAGAAATCACTATCAGATTCATTCACTTTATCAATACCTGGGAAGAACCTTAAAAATTTTACCAACATTTAGCAAGCAATTATTAATTTACCTCTTATTCGTTCACTGGAAGTGCTAGAAAGGCACTTTTTTTTAACCCAGTATATGCAGAAGGGGGGAGAGGAATTACAATAGTGTTATTTTCAAAATACCTTTGTCAATATTATATTGTCCCAAGTTAATTGTTTACAGAACCTACTTTCACTCTCAAGAATGCCCCTGTTTGGATGATAAGTTTTATGGTCACCTGAATTTCTCTACTCCAGGCAACACACCATAGTAAGATCTATACTGAGTGAAAAACATGCCTTTCTTGTATAAAGTGGAAGGAATACGTAACAATAGTGAAGGTGGTTTGCATGTGTGTTCTCAGGAAAACTGGTTTTAGGAAAAAAGTATATGTGGAAGTTGAAGACCTAAATATTGATCCCTTTAAAGTGTTTTTGTCTATGGACCACTTGGAAATCTTTTCCATACACAGAAGTTCTTGGATTCGATTATGAAAACGACTATCTCAGTTCATCTAAAGTAGAACTGCCTCAGAGATCAGACAACAGAATTCACTAATTTAAAAAAAAAATTTAGGGGCGCCTGGGTGTCTCAGTCATTAAGCATCTGCCTTTGGCTCAGGTCATGATCTCAGGGTCCTGGGATCGAGCCCTGCATCAGGCTCCCTGCTCAGCGGGAAACCTGCTTCTCCCTCTCCCACTCCCCCTCCTGTGTTCCCCCTCTCACTGTCTCTCTCTCTGTTAAATAAATAAATAAATCTTTAAAAATAAATAAATGCATACATACATACTTACATAAATAAAAATTAAAAAGAAATCAGTTGTTCAAGAACTTAAACTTATTAATTATGGGAAAAGAAGTCCTAACACAAGAGCTTTTGTTGAATTGTGATACCTTTCAAAAAGCCATTCATTCATTCATTAACAAATACTCCTTCAGCACCAAGAACGGACCAGGCATGGAACCAGACCCTCAGAAGACAGCAGTGAACAAGGCCAACACGTCCCCACATGCCAGAAGTTTGTGGTCAATTGAAAATGCCAGCGACATAAAGAGGATTGATGTGACCAAAGAATCCTAGAGAAAGAACTTCAAGAAGAGGATTTTCAATAAATTTCCAGCTATCCCCACATTGAAAATGTCCAATGAAATGAAAAGGACATTTTCATTGCTTTGGTTTACAACTTAAAGAAAAGACATGTCTTATTCAAGTGTATATAAATACATGTTTAAATGTAATTTGCTGATTAAAGCCACTAGCCCTGTACTAGACAACATAACTGACCAATGTGGACCCGAGATCCTGCAATGTTGTTGCTTAGAGTCCTGTTTGCATTTGTATTGGGGTTTGCATTGTGTATTGCCTGTCAATGAACTTGATAGACATGTTCAGATTTTTACAGATTCTACTTTTAAAATTAGGAGGAAAGTAATATTTCACATATTAGCACTTAAAACCAAAGCCATGGTGTTTTATTTAAATTTACACATTATGATCCTTCATAGAGCTATAAACAGAACTCTCGTTCATTAAATTGGTAATGACTCTTCCCTGCTGAGCACATTTATTTCTATTTAGTTGTAAGCCACAGTTCATTCCTACTTATAAGCAAAGGGACATCTGATGAGTTGTTATCTGAGGTTTGCCAAAAGGTTTGTCCTGAAATAACTATCCCCTTTAGCCCGTTGAGCACTATGAAGGAACCAACATTGCACTTAGTGTGTTTCCAAGATCGAATGATTCTGAAATCATCTAACACATGTCTGGTACATAAATGTTTATAAAATATGAATGGAGAAAAAAAGATTCTTTAATATTGCACATTCATTCACCCGAAGACCAATATATTAAGCTCTTTTTAATCTAAGTGAGGTTATATTATCATTTTAACTGTTCAGTTACTTAATAAGGACTCAAGAGAAGAGGAGAGAATAATGGCTCTTGTTCTAAAACCTCTCTTCCTTAATGCTACAAGCCCTGATTAGAAATTTTAGAAGAAAACTGGGACTGTTCAGGGAGTTGAAAAAAAATTCACTGATTGTAAATGTTCTAAAGAGCTGCACCTTGAACTCCCTTCCTCCAGCCACTGATGTGCTAAAGACTAAAAAATGTTTTGTTCCCACTAAAAGGTTTTAGTCCAGTCATCTAGTAATGACTGCCTGTGGACCCCGCTGAAATGGATTCCTGACCACATCTGGGCTCTGTGGGTTCTGGGATCTATTAGTACTGTCTGCCACAGGCAGAGCAAGGATGGCAAGGAAGACATATGGCACACATCTGCGATATCTGTGTGGCACAATGATGTTTCTGGCAATGAGACTTGTGTTGTGTAAATTTCAAAGTCCAGGAAATTAGAACCATTATCTCCCTAGTAAATTATATTAGATTATCAGATAGTTTATTTGATGCCCCACCATTGTCCTCTTTAGGTGAGTCATCCAACAAACTATTCATTCATTATAACTTGTCTGGATATTTTCTTCCTTAAATAAGGCTGCAAATATATTTTTAATAGAAGAAAATCTTAGAACTTGATTGAAGTGTCTTGTCATTTTCTGACTAAAGTCTGTCAGTCCTAAGTAACACAATTCCGTGATTCAGAACATTTAATTAAACCACCAGTTCCTACAAAGTAAACCATTAATTAAACAGTTAATTGATGAACTGGCTGGTTACATCCACATGGATTAGGCAGGGTCATTATGAGCTCTCCTTCTGGAGCAAGCCACTTGGGGTCCCTCCTATTTCTTTCACTTCCTCCCCATTGAACTTTACACAAGTGGTCTAAATTTACCCTATGCTATATATTTCCTTATTGTAAAATGGGTATTCTAATAATTCCTTCTTTGCAGGTTGTTTTGAGGAAATACTGAGATAATCCTAGTAAAGCACACATGGCACATTGCATGCATTCAATAACTATTAACTATCATCATCACAGTTTAGAAAAATCTGGGAGATTTAATTTATTTTTACCTCATTCAATAGCCAGATGGAAATATAATTAATTTGGTGTTACAAATTATTTCACATTTCCGTTTCTCTCCTTCCTTCCATGATCACAAACAACTGACTTCTGCCTGTTTTGAAGATTTTAAATATATTTATGTTTAAGAATGTTCCACATGTGAAAGGTCCTATAGTATCAGATATAATTAAAGCCAAAATAAGGTAGGAATTAAATTGTATTATAATTTCCTTAATTCTCTTCTGAGTGTAAACAGGGCCTCAAAATACATTAACAGAGACTGTGATGTTTGGAAAGATTCCTCAGATGTGCAGAATTTTTCAGAGAAATCCAAAGATTCCAGAAGCTTTCAAGGGGGCAGGCAGAAGAATCAGAGTTATAACTACAACTACTCAAAAGAGAATATCTGTATTTAAAAGGTAACTATTCAGTTACCTGGAAGCTCCCATGTTGGCCTGTTAGCACATTTTATCTCACTTTCCGAGTAACTATGGACTGGTCTGATGATGGATTAACCTATTTATTGTCTTAGGCTATTTATGCATAATTTTTCTTCTTGTAAGCCCTTTTAGATCTCTGTGTACATTCACAGTATGAGAGGATGTTCCTGGGGGAAGCATACAAACATACAAATCATACCTGCTTTATATGAAATAGGTTTACCTGCATACAAACACTGCAACTTTTACAGCAAAACTTTCTATTCGTTTTGTAGCATAATTTTTAACGTGAGTTTGGTTCTTGTGTATTTGTGTGTGTGTTTCTTTTCTTTTTTTTTTTTAAGATTTTATTTATTTGATAGAAACAGCGAGAGAGGGAACACAAGCAGGGGGAGTGAGAGAGGGAGAAGCGGGCCTCCCGCTGAGCAGGGAGCCCCATGTGGGGCTCGATCCCAGGACCCTGAGATCATGACCCGAGCCGAAGGCAAATGCTTAACGACTGAGCCACCCAGGCGCCTCTGTGTTTCTTAATCCCAAAGGCCTTAATCTACCTATTCGGAACTCTAACTTGTTTTATTCTTCAAATGTAATGGCCTTCATCATTCACTAAGTAACTTAAACATTAGTTCATTCTTGTTGAGACATTAGAGAACCTGGTTACATTTGTTTTGATAGTCTCTTGAGCTGTGTTGCCATTTCTATTTTCCAGAATCAGATACTGAGATGGAGTCTGGCTGCAAAAATTTTATTAGGAATCCACAACTGTAAAGGGAAGCGAGTGGAAGTAGGTTTGGGCAGAGAACGTAGAACCTCAACGCAACCCTGACAAAGCCTCAGCCACCCTTACGGGGAAGTCCAGAACAAGGGCTGACCATCAGACTGTCCCATGTCAGGCTGAAAGGGCCAGGCTTTCATTCCCCCTTCCACCCCATCACACTCAGTCATGGATGCGGGCTGCCCCAGGAAGGATGTCACCTCAGCCCGGTGGCTCTCTGCAGGTAGGTAGGTCCCAGAGCAGCTGACTGTTGGATCTTTTGCTGACCACACTCTCTATAGCTTGGCAGCATGTCCCTCCTTGAAGGGAGAGCTGGGGGTGTGGATCTGTGTCCATCACGTGCTGCCTGTCGACATACGTTAAAACCGATGGTCTCCAGAATGAGGTAAGTCAAAGTTATCCACTGCAGGCAAAAAAATAATAGACTCACATTTATCTTTTACCTCATTTTTTTTAATTATGGTAAAAGGCACATAACATTTATCATCTTAAGCATTTTTAATGGTACAGTTCAGTAGTGTTACATATATTCACATCATTGTACAACCACTCTCCAGAAATTTTTATCTTAGAAAACTGAAACTCTATACCCATCAAACAACTACCATTCTCCTCTTCTCCTATCTCCTGGCAACCACCCTTTTACTTTCTGTTTCTATGAATTTGACTATTCTGTGTACCTCATATAGCTGGGAATCATATATTTGTCTGTTTGTGACTGACTCAGTTCACTTAACATATTGTCTTCCAGGTTCATCCAGGAAGCCTGACACGGGGCTTGATCCTGGGACTCTGGAATCATGGCTTAAGCTGAAGGCAGATGCTTAACTGACTGAGTCACCCAGGTGCGCCAGAATTTCCTTCCTTTTAAAAGCTGAAAAATATTCCATCCTATGTATCTACCATACTCTCTTTATTCATTAATCCATTAATGGACCCTTGGGTTGCTTTTACTTCTTGACTGTCGTGAATAATTCTGCAATGAATATGGGTGTACAAATCTCTGAGTCCCTGCTTTCAGTTCTTTTGAATATATGACAAGAAGTAAGATTGCTGGATTATATGGCAATGCTATTTTAAAATTTTGAGGAACCTCCACACTGTTCTCCACAGCAGCTGCACAATTTTACCCACCAACAGTGCACAAAGATTCCAATTTATCTACATCTTTGCTTTATTTTCTGTTTTTTTTGATAGCAGCCATCCTAATGGGTATGAGGTGGTATCTCATTGTGGTCACTCCATCTTTTTAACTTTTGTCTGTGATTTTTTTTAAGATTTATTTATTTATTTGAGATAGAGAGAGAGAACATGAGCTGGGGGAGGGACAGAGGGAGAGGGAGAGAGAGAGAATCTCCAGCAGACTCCCAGCTGAGCATGGAGCCTGACTTGGGGCTGGATCTCACGACCCTGAGATCACGACCTGAGCTGAAATCACGAGTTGGACACTCAACTGACTGAGCCACTCAGGTGCCCTTTGTCTGTGATTTATAACACAAAACTCTAATAT
The DNA here is from genome assembly GCF_002201575.2 of Neomonachus schauinslandi. Lineage (NCBI taxonomy): Eukaryota > Metazoa > Chordata > Mammalia > Carnivora > Phocidae > Neomonachus > Neomonachus schauinslandi. The sequence continues at coordinate 116,488,019 of NC_058406.1, read as the reverse complement.
TACAGTGACACATATATAAATTCACTCACTCAACAAGGAGGTCAGAGCATAAGAGGGTCCAAAGCATGCAGCTTTGCACGTTCTGGGGAGAGGATTCCAGCATCTCTCAGCCAACTTGAAAGCTATTGGATCATAAGTATGTAAATATATATTGGGATGAGGACTAAATATTTTATCAATAAAGTTTTAAGATCAAAATCTTCCAAACAACTGTTTTAAGGGTAGTCTTTTGGGGTTCCAGAAAGCAGAATCTAGAATCCTTAGTATCTGCCTCCAACTTCTCAGCCAAAAACACACATAAAATCACTATCATTTGGCTTGTATAAAGCACACACACACACACACACACATTAAGACCTAAATTAAAATGTGCAAAATTCATTTTTTTGGCAAAGGAGTAAATATCGCATAAATAGTAATAAAACTGAATAAAACCTAAAGGCATTTAAATTACTTACTAAAAGAGAGGCACCTCTCCTTAACTTTCTAGTTGTTCTCAAAGGCTTAAACCCAAATTAGTGTGGAGAAAATGTCAGTGTTTAAGTGTCTGAGGCAAACTTGAAATGACCTGCACAGGATTGCCCAGTTTTTTGGAGACTGGTGACTTAAATAAGCACATGCCAAAAACAGCCCTGCAAGATGATCACAAAAATAAATAGAATCAGACAGTCCTATTAGACACGGCTCTCTTCCGTGTAAGTTCACCTACTGAGTGAGTGTCAAAAGATACAAGTGCATAAATGAACTGCCCAAAGGCTCTCTGATAGCTTTTGTACTAAAAGCCAAGTCATCTTTTTTCATCCAGCTCCTTTCAAACAATAGAGTGCCTCCGCAAGATTGAAAGCAGATAGGCGATTTCTAAGAGACACTTAGAAAACATAAATGTTAGATATAATTATGAGCTACTTCAAAAACCATGAAAGACTCATTTGGGTTAATCAATTTATACATTAAGTTCTACAGAAGGGTTACATTTATCCCCCCCCAAAATCAAGAAGGGAACATGAGACCAACACAAAGGGCACCAGTGATGTGTTCCAAGGAGAAATCTTAGGTTTCATGGTGGCCAACAAGCTCCCAAGATGTGACTCGCCTCTTAAAAATGTAGCAACAGTGAAATAAAGTACAAATTTGCTTTCTAAGACTTTCCTTGCGTTTATTTCCCATATGTTTTTAGAAACCCAGCTAGCTCAAATGATCTCTAGCTTCTGAACGTCATATGAATAAAATGCCATCAGTGAGGTTTGAACCATTTATGAAGATCCAGGTGCCTGAAAAGTGCCTAGAGTTATTGAAACCATTGTAATAATGAAGTAATCTGGATGTCTCCTAGGGTGCAGAGCTGGATGTGTTTTTCTCCATGCTACCAGATGCAAAGCCAAATGTTCCATGTTCATAAAAAATGCATCTAGAGCTGCCCCATATTCATAAACAATATCGGCATGCATGAATTTTCCATTTCTTATAATATTAGAGCTATTATAAAGTAGCAAAACCATGCTTTTAGATCATGGTTAAAAGAAAATAAACCTTTACGATTAGCATCTGAGATAAGGGAGGTTTTGTGGGGTTTCTCATGATTAAATTGACACAGAATGAGAAAAGCAAAGGTAAGACCCAAATTTAAGATCAGTTCAATTCCCCAAGGGCAATCATATCATGCAGAAGAAGATAGACTATTTGGCACTGATGATTTTATGATAACCAAATTGTTTCAATCTGTTATACAATCATGGATAAAGTCATTTAAAAAGAGAAAAGTAAAGTCAAAATAAAAAATTTTAAAACTAGCCTAAGAGCCTCATATGTGAATACCAGAAAGAATGCCCCAGACTTGTATAAAATTCAGCTAACTCCTATGCTTTGGGCCCCAGCCAAGGGATGTTAGCTCCCAGCAGAATCACAATGGACACAAGCCTTGATCCTGAACCACAAAGTTCCCAAGCCTGGATCTTAACAGCAAGGGAGACACAGGGTATAGTTACTCAAGGTTTAGAGATTGGATCTCATTTACTAAAGGGATCAAGACATATCCATTTTTTAATGGTCACAACATAATATTGTTAATGAGGTCTTCATTTATTATGAATTTTTTTACTATGTGCTAAGCAATAAGGCAATGTGTTACATAAGCATCTTTACATATGGATTTTTAAATTTAATTCCTTTTTTTATGTTATGTTAATCACCATACATTACATCATTAGTTTTTTTTATTTTTTTATTGTTATGTTAATCCCCATACATTACATCATTAGTTTTTGATGTAGTGTTCCATGATTCACTGTTTGCGTATAACACCCAGTGCTCCATTCAGTACATGCCCTCATTAATACCCATCACCAGGCTAACGCATCCCCCCACCGCCCTCCCCTCTGGAACCCCCAGTTTGTTTCTCAGAGTCCATAGTCTCTCATGGTTCATCTCCCCCTCCGATTCCCCGCCTTCATTTTCCCCTTCCTGCTATCTTCTTCTTCTTCCTTTTTTTTTTTAACATATAATGTATTATTTGTTTCAGAGATACAGGTCTGTGATTCAACAGTCTTACACAATTCACAGTGCTCACCATAGCACATACCCTCCCCAATGTCTATCACCCAGCCACCCCATCTCACCCCCACCACTCCAGAAACCCTCAGTTTGTTTCCTGTGATTAAGAATTCCTAGTATCAGTGAGATCATATGATACATGTCTTTCTCTGATTGACTTATTTCGCTCAGCATAATACCCTCCAGTTCCATCCATGTCATTGCAAATGGCAAGATTCCATTCCTTCTGATGGCTGAAAAAAATATGAGGTAGTTATTATTATTGTTTCCATTTTGCAGATGAAGAAACCGATACTTAGGGCGAGTAATTAGGGGATAATATTTACCATTTGCCTGATCTTTTTAAATTTCTATCTTATAACTAGAAAAGAGACACCAGGATCTAAACTCTGGCAAACTGACCTTCAGAGCCCCAAGTGTCAAAATGCTCCCTAGGGAATGGAAGTGCATGTACATTAAAATATATTTTTAATAAATAAATAAATAATTTTCCCCTGAAATGTCTTTTTTTAATTTTTGTTTGTTTGTTTATATTTTTATTCCAATAGAGTTAACATACAGTGTTATATTAATTTCAGGTGTACAATGTAGTGATTCAACACTTCCACACATTTCTCAGTGCTCATTACGGCAAGTGCCCTCCTTTATCCCCATCACCTATTTCCCCCATCCCTCCATCCACCTCCCCTCTCATAACCATCAGTTTGTTCTCTAGAGTTAAGAGTCTGCTTTTTGGTTTGTCTTTCTCTCTCTTTTTTCCCTTTGCTCATTTGTTTTGTTTCTTAAATTCCACATATGAATGAAATCATATGTTATTTGTCTTTCTGTGACTGACTTATTTCACTTAGCATAATACTCTCTAGATCCATCCACGTCATTGCAAATGGCATGATTTCATTTTTTTTTATGGCTGAGTGATATTCAATGTTATATATATATATATATATATATATATATATACACACACACACACACACCCCACATATATGTATATAAACCACAAGTTCTTTATTCATGTCTCTACTGATGGACACTTGGGCTGCTTCCATAATTGGCTATTATAAATAATGGTGCTATAAACATAGGGGTGAATATTTCCCTTTGAATTAGTGTTTTTGTATTTTTGTAGTGCAATTACTGGATCATAGGGTGGTTCTATTTTTAACTTTTTGAGGAACCTCCATGCTGTTTTCCACCGTGGCTGCACCAGTTTGCCTTCCCATCAACAGCACACGAGTGTTCCTGTTTCTCCACATCCTCGCCAACACTTGTTGTTTCTTGTGTTTTTTATTTTAACCATTCTGGCAGGTGTGAGGTGACATCTCATTGTAGTTTTGATTTGCATTTCCCTGATGATGAGTGATGTCAAGCATCTTTTCATGTGTCTGTTGGCCATCCAGATGTCTTCTTTGGAGAGATGTCTGTTCATTTCTTCTGCCCATTTTTTTAATTGGATTGTTTGTTTTGGGGGCTGAAGTGTCTTGTTATAAGTAGAAGTTCCCTTTAGAAAGAACCATCATCTCAAGTTAATCTGGGAGATCCTTCCATTTTGAAGTCCTAGTGACTAATCCCAATTTGTGCTTTTCTTTTGCCATCAATCTCTAATTTCTCATTGTCCAAGATGTCCTAAATTCTTTCTCCAAGATATCAAAATACACTTGGCCCATATGAAACACAACAAAATTTCCAGGAGCTCTGAATTCACAGACCTGTGACTGGCAGGGTACCTGCTCCTGCCATGTGGAGGGTCATAGACACAAGGCACAGCCAACCGGTTCTCACTACATATAGGACGTATCTATCTTATTAGAGGTGTTCTTTTCAGTTTGTCCTGTTTGTCTGCAGGTCCCTTCTTGAAATGAGCTTTACTTAGATCCAATGAGAGGGTCCAACACATGAGGAGGCAGAGCTCTTGCTAAAGGAAAAGACCTGGGTTTTCTATCTGAAACTTCAATAAGCAGTTAAACGTTTTGGTACAATAACAAGAATACAAGGGGTTGTTGAAAATTATAGCCAGTCTGTCGGATATTTCAACCACACATCACCACAGGCTTCCTTACTGCCCTGAAACACTCCTATTTGCACTGCAGAAGGAGGACCTGGAGAGAAGCTGAACCCAAGGGGATCTCGGTGCTGACCTGGAGGGCAGCCATCTTGTCATCATGAGTAACAGCAGACTGCATTCAGGGACTACACCAAATGTGGTTCTTAAGAGCATGGGGGCAATGAAGCAGAAAGCCTGGATTCAAGTCTGTGCTCTCTCCTTACCACACGTGTGATTTGGAGAAAATAACCTTTCCAAACCTCATTTTTCTCATCTATACAATAAGAATACAAATTATCTTTCTCATAGAATTTTTGTGAATATTAAAGTAGGCAGTGCATGAAAAATTAATAGAAATCCTAGCATGTGGGAACACTTTATAAATGTTCATTTTCCTTTTTTTTTTTTTTAATGTTATGACACTAGTTTTGGCCTATTTTCCCCTCAGTGAATCAAATTGATTTATTGAATGCTCCAGCATCATCACAACACAGACTTTATCTTCCTTTCACACAACTAAGTATCTCTTATTTATGTTTAAAATAAAGGAGAGATCAGGTTTGGAATTTTTTAAATAAGTATTGTCCCAGTGATGGTAGTTATTTTGGTTCTGACTGTTGAATAATTTTTTACAGATCAAGAGAGATTAAAAAAATATTAAGCATATTATGGGCAGCAATTACATTTTTGAAAACCCAAATACTTAAAATTTTGAATAGTCCTACCAGTTTCTGAAAATTCTGCAGAAACGATTTTCTTTTCTAAAATTGATAAGACCCTTAAAATTGATAAGGTTACTTTTAGCTTTTCAGAAATAGTACCGCATGAATAAAAGATGTCAGTCTGAAACATTTTTGTCTTCAAGGGCAAAAAGGAGAAACTACATTCTAGCTTTCCCTGCAACCCTCCTCCAGAACCCAATGCCTGGTACTGAGATCTGCTCTGGAGAGGGTGCTGAGCTATGTTCCCACACACACATGACTCCCTGCCATTCCACCAAGCACACTCTGTGCACTTCTATCTCCCCAGATCCTATCCACTTTCCAAGACACTCTCCAATAAACCTTTCTCTACTATTGAACTCACCCCTTTCAAACTCTACAGCTTTTGTAGCCTGCAGCATACATTCAAAGCTCTATCATCCACTGTAGATCCCAGCAATTTAGCATCATCGTCGTCAAGCAGATTGTAAATTCCCCAGTGGTAGATACTATATACCTTTCTTCTACCCACCACTGATAGGACATAGCAAATTGTTAAGTGCTTGTACTCTGAAATGGTACTGCTCCTACTTAGTAACTATGACCTTGAACAAATTGCTTAGCCCCTGTGACTCAGGAATAATCAAAGTACCTGCTTTGTTGGGTTGTGATTTAATAACACAAAATCGTAGGAAAGGGTCCAGAATATCATAAGTCCTATGTAATTGTTAGCATTTATTATAGTGCTGGGCCACATATTTAAGTCCTTTAAGTTCCTGCCTCAGGGAACATGAGAAATGGTAGATGAGGCAAAGTGCAAGATCAATAGATAGTTCAGAATACACTTTGAGAAAAGACAGCAGAAAAGATGGTCTCTGCCCTCTAGGAGCTTACAGTCAACCTGTCATTCATGGAGTAAAGAAAGAGCACCTCACGGGCAAGGACTACGTGAGTCTCATCTTTATTTTCTGGGGCATGGTATAGTCCATGGCACATGGATATTCACCAAATGTCTGTTGAATTAAACAAATCATTAAACTGCAGAAGGAAGTCTATTTGGGAAATACTTATGAAGATACATTGCTGCTCTATGACAGTCCAAAAACAACTGGAAAATGAAAAACCTCGTTGGACTGAAAAAAATGGTGGTGTTTAAAGATGAGCTATCAAATTCATAATCTCACTAGCTTCTCTTGGCTCCATTTATGTCCTTGGACTTCTTCTGCCAGGGCTCACTGGTATGAACTTAGCCAAAGCTAGAACATCAGGCTGCTCTCTATAATGGCAGCAGCAAAGATGACAGAGGTGGTACCACAGGATCATAGTATTACCCCTCTTTCATCACCCCCACCCCCGCCCCAGCCTATCAGACTTCCCCATCAATGAGAGCTTCTATCAGGGTCATAGTTTGGAGATGCCCTCCTGGTTAAACCAATGAGAACTTGGATCCAGACAATGATGTTTCTGAACTGAGTCTTAGTTGTCACTCACTTACCCCT